>NC_139347.1:99325417-99370417 GCF_055883805.1 Amblyomma maculatum | reverse complement strand
CCTTTATGGCCGATAATTACAAACTGAGCACTTGCTGGAATAGGAGGGGGAGAGGTAGAAGACCCGAAATAAGCATCAAATAATAAATAAGAAAGCGCTGCTTGAGCAAATATGCGATGGAACTTAAAGAGCGAAATATGCTCGTTTTACATGCGGAGTTCGTCCGAAAAATTTCCGAATTTGCAAGGTGCGTATAAGCGCCTCGTTATTTCGAGCTGTAGAAAGCATTATCTTCAAAACACGCGTATACTTTCATCTGTTCCAGGTAAGTTGCAATTAGCCAGCCCAAAAAAAATCCGTACATTACCTGCGATATCAGTAGTGCGGGAGATGTCTTCTCCTTATAGGCATCATTCTGTACTCTCTGTGGTCATTGCTCAATACAGACAAACTTTAGCCTAGGAAGCATTCACACTCTTGCACGAAAAAGCTGTAAAATTGTTGACTTCCCTCACACAGTTTTGTTGGTCTAACGTAGGTCGAGTGTGAAAATATTTGTTATTGCGATCGTTTCCGGCTCAAAAAACAGGTTTTAATTTATTCCCTGGCTGGGAAAAAGCGTTAAAACAGCGCGAAAACTAGCTGCTGGTGAAGCACATACTAGTCACACTTTTTAAAGTAATCGTTTTCGAGATGCGAGGGATTTAACCTTTACATCCTTGCACTTTCGCTGATCTTCACTCAGCACTCAGTCGACCAGCTCTACACAGTCTCCCAAGTTGCCATTTCTGTGAATTCATTGCATGCTTTTCGCCTGTGATTGCTTACTATTCTTTCGACCTTTCATACGGAACGAGCACTGCACCGAAAACCATCACCGAGCTTATTCATCGCATAAACAACACGGGGCGTTTTAGTGCAGCTTTCATAAATACACAAAGTGTGCGAGTGTCGCATTCACACTGTTGTTTAATTAGCGCATGAAGTTCGCTTAATCTTGGCCAGCCCAACTCTTCCTAACAACCCGTGCACATGTTGAACGAGCACGGCACCGTGGTGTTCTCAGAGAGGTCGCCGCAGAGCACGCGTTGCGACGACCGCGCTTGCTGCGGCGGCCGCTGTGTCCGGCTTATTTGGCGCCGATGTGCCGGCGTGTCGTCGCGCTCCCCGCTGAAGTAGGCCATCTGCAAATCCGGTTCACAATGCAGAGCAGCAGTCGCGGTGGCGTCGGTGGCGCCTGTGTTTGCTTACATATCGATGCCCTTGTCCTCCGCGTCACCCCTCGCGACGCACACCAACCCACGCCGCAAGGCAACCGCCGATATGGCCCCTTTCCTTGTACTTTTCTTTTTGCTGTATGTGTATTTTTTTTCTTTCGCTCCGTGCTCGCGGGCATCATGCCACCGTGGCTGTGCCGCACCATGGTGCTTCGCGTGCGGCTGTGTAAGTGAGCGTAAATTACGCTAATCGGCGGATACGTATTGACAAACGGCTAGGACGACAAAAACATCGTCGAGTGTAATTGCGGGCACGGGCACACCGCTAGCTGTCTACTGTTACAGTGTAATGAGTTGCCATTACTTTCACGTAACGCCTTCGCGGTTATTAGTTTCTTTGCACGTCTTTGTGAACAGCATTCTCTACCTGTACTCTTATTTTACTCGCGTTATTTTTTTTTTCCTTTCACGCCTCCTGCTTTGCAAGTCAGCACACGTCAGGGGGCTTAGATATACGATGAACAGTGTCACGTTATCTTCTTTTGTGTCTTTATTTCAGGATCTAATTCAGTAGCATTGAATCTTTCGCGTATTTAGGTCAAGGGCACCTATTTACAGCACCGAAGCAATATTAATTCAATATGTTATTTCGTGCTACGAATTGAAGAGGAAACTTCTCCATTGTTCCTTTTACAAGTGCAAGCGGAGTCCCCCTATGACAGCACAAGGTGCGTTACGAGTTTACGTCGATGACGAAGTGGAGGGTAGAAGAAGCATGTCGGGATGACCAGCTCTCCGCCTTCATCGAAGACCAGAGGGCCCGGGTCATTGTTGGTCTTTATCACATGCACCAGAACATTTACAGATCGAGTCAGCACGTACAGAGCACGTACTGAGGTGTTTATTTACTAACGCTTCGATGGAGGTGGAGAATTCAGCCTGGCCTACCCCAACAGCTCCTTCTACCCTCTCTACCTTCCACTTTATCGTCGACCCTACCAAACTGCCGTTACCACAAATTATACGGAACGAAAGAACAACTTCAGAAAACGAAACGGTCCGCATGGACATGAAACTGTATTTATGCGTTAATAATGTCTTAATATTTTTATGAAACATCATTGTGATACTTTCACTGTGTATTAATTTGCTGTGTTGCATCTGCGCTGCAGGCAAGGGAGGCGCGGCCTCGTCAGGCACTGATTCTCCCTCTTGTCGTGCCTCCCACAAAGCCATTCAGTAACGAAATGTCTTGAAAGAAAGAAAGAAAGAAAGAAAGAAAGAAAGAAAGAAAGAAAGAAAGAAAGAAAGAAAGAAAGGAAGAAAGAAAGAAAGAAAGAAAGAAAGGAAGAAAGGAAGAAAGAAAGAAAGAAAGAAAGAAAGAAAGAAAGAAAGAAAGAAAGAAAGAAAGAAAGAAAGAAAGAAAGAAAGAAAGGAAGAAAGAAAGAAAGAAAGAAAGAAAGAAAGAAAGAAAGAAAGAAAGAAAGAAAGAAAGAAAGAAAGAAAGAAAGAAAGAAAGAAAGAAAGAAAGAAAGAAAGAAAGAAAGAAAGAAAGAAAGAAAGAAAGAAAGAAAGAAATGAAGTAAATAAATAAATAATAAGTAAATAAATAAATAAGTAATTATTTTTTCTCTTTCAAATTAACCGCTGTTTCATTAATTTGTTTCAAATTAATACACGGTGAAGACACGATGCAAAGGTGAAGAATAAAACGCAGAAAATGAGTTTTGATGCAGTGGTAAGGCGCCCGACTACTGTGCCAGAGTACCCGGGTTCGAACCCGACCTCGGCGGCTGCTTTCGATGGAGGCGAAACGAAGAGGCGTCCGTGTGCTGTGCGATGTCAGCTCATGTTAAAAATCTCCAGGTGGTCAAAATTACTCCGTAGCCCCCTCTACGGCTCCTCTTTCTCTTTCTACTTTAACTCCCACCTTCCTCCCTTCCCTTACGGTGCGGTTCAGGTGCCCACAGAAACAAGTGTGACAGATACTGCGTCTTTCCCTTCCTGTGAGCCAATTATTATTATTATTGTCCCTTGAGCTAGTAAGAACAATTTGTACGAATTGTGCGGAGTTTCAGTTAACGCACCTTTGATATGGGTTAAGATCCGTATAACTCGTGCTATGGTCTTTCCAGTTGTGATGTATGGATGCGAGAGTTGGACTGTGAAAAAGGCTGACCGCCGAAGAATTGACGCGTTTGAATTGTGGTGCTGGCGAAGACTCTTGAGAGTTCCTTGGACTGCCAGAAGATCAAATCAGTCGATATTGTCGACCATAAACCCTGACTGCTCATTGCAGGGTCAAATTCTAAAGTTAAAGCTCAGCTACTTTGGTCATCTGATGAGAAGAGAGGAGTCACTGGAGAAAGATTTGATGCTGGGAAAGGTTGAGGGTCGCCGGAGAAGGGGTAGGCAGCGAACGCGATGGTTAGATGGCATCCTCGAGGCACTGCAGATGAAGTTATGTGATGTTAGGAAGATAGTGAGAGACCGGAAAGCGTGGCGTGACATGGTCCATAGGGTCACGAAGAGTCTGACACGACTGAACGACTGAACTGAACTGAACTGAACATTATCCTAACAGGCGAGGGCCAAGCATGTGAGAACACGAAGGTATAGCCTGAAACACAGCATTCAATAATGTTCAACTTTCAAATAGTTGATTCTCAAAACCACTGGTACAAACTTTTCCTTTGTTTTCAATTCGAATTCTTGACATTCTAAAAAGGGGTTGTTTTTAGAAAATAAATCAGAGCGAGTGCGCTTTCGTTCTCGTAGGTTTTACATGGCTAGTTCCGAAAACTAGCAACTGCAGGTTAGGAAATGCTAACGTTGAGTATATGCCTTTGCTATCCGCAGTTTATCCTCGAAATTCTGTTTCGGTGAGGTCACGCGGACTGTCTAAATTAACAAACGAGCGAAAAGCCTGAATGACGAACTGCTGACCAACAAGGTGAGAAAACGAGGGCCCTGGATGGCCTTAATTAAGTCCCGCGGCTGAGACCTTTCCAGGGAAAACAAAAGTCCAGTTTTCCTCCTTCTTTGATGAGTGTGCCGCAGCCTCCAAGATTTATCAAGCACGTATCTTGACCCTTTGTATACTACACAGGCCTTGTGTGTTAACCCCCAAGCTGTATATGTCTGCAATTTGTCGCGTACATCCGCTGGCCCTGCGATGGCAGCCACACGTGCTTGCCTACAGTCGCTAATTGCCTCCCCTTCAAGGACGGGGGTATGCGCGGAAATGCAGCAGAGCCGAGCGGTACCTTGAGCAACAAATTTGAAAATCATTTTCCCCACTAATAGCATAGAAGCCTTCATTAGAACGTGAAGCATAATAGAAAAGCAAGAAATATAAAGCTGGGTCGCTCAGTGGATAGGACGCTTGGCTGCTGGACCAAAGGACACGGGATCGATTTCGACCACTGCGACCGCTCTTCGATAAGGTCGATAACCATGGCCCCCATGTTTTGTGCGTAGTAAGCGCACGTTCCCCGTCGTGGTGGTGCAATGGTTAGGGTGCTCGTCTGCTGTGCCCAAGGATGCGGGATCGAATCCCGGCCGCGGCGGCTACTTTGCGATGGAGGCGAAAAGCAAGGCGCCCGTGTGCTGTGCGATGTCAGTTCACGTTAAAGAACCCCAGGTGGTCGAAATTTCCTGAGCCCTCCACTATACAGCGTCTCTCATAGCCTGAGTCGCTTTTTGACGTTTAACCCCATAAACCAACCAACAGAAACACTAGTTAAGCAACCCCGGTTGGTCGAAATTAACCGGAGCACACCACTACGGCCTCCGTCATAGCACCCAGTTCCTTTGGGAAGCTATAAACCAAATCCTGCAAACATTTTATATCACAGAAGAAGCGAAAAAGGAGAATAAGAAGAGGCTTTTAATTATACTTTGAAGATGCCCCCCCTTTCTACCCAAGGACCACAGTGACAGCTATTATATTTAAGGTTACAATGCATTCAAATAACAGGCTCCTGGGCAAAGAATGAATCATCTTCGTTTCATAATCACCAGAGTGATATATATTGCGACGAACGCTTATTTCCTCGCCGCATCTTTGTTTAGTTCAAAACACAACGATCAACAGCCAGGCAGAAACATGCCTAAAAGCTGATTTCTAATTAGAAATGAAAACCTTCGTAGATAAAACATTACCCTTCTCGCGTCGATTTAGCATCGAAATTGGCAAGTATGAAACAAAAATAACTTCGAAATACGGCTGTCATTAAGTGTTTCTACATCAACCTCTTCCGAGGGAAAAGCGGTTGAGAGTGTCTGTTAATGCGTGCGCGATCCTTTGCTGATCGTATAGTATATGTGCGTGAAAAAGGAATCTGCCATGGCGTGTGTGCATTGTGTTCGCTCTCTAAAATAACGTTCTATAAGAATGCATCTAGCATATTTTTTCTTGCATTTCTTGCTTATAGCACCTGATTAGTTTGTAGGTATATGTAGCATGTAGCATTTATTGCCCTTTTTTTAGGAATAGTGATTAAGTGTGTTCCAGATAGGGAAAACTTTCAATTGCTCGTATTGCTTTTGTGTAATAAGACTAAACTGTAGATTTTTCGAGGATGCGCTTTCCCGATATAACTGAGAGTAACCAAGCTGAGAATGTATTAAGGAATTGTAAAGAACTCTTTTGGAGCTGGATGGACCTAAGTGAGGGTACCTGCTTAAAACGCCTACAACTTATTGCAGTTTTGAGCAAAGAGTCTCGACATGTTGATTCCAAGTCATGTCGTCTGAAAAGTACAGTGACAGCGTTTTTCCATGTTTCTCACGAAATGTATATAATTAGATTGATTGATTGATTGATAAACTTCATTGGGGAAAATTGGGGGTTAGGAATAGTGGGTTAGGAAATAGCAGTGGGCGGCAGTCCTCAGTCCAGGAGTCCGTTGGCCTCAGCAGCGACTCTGACTCGCTCCACCAGCATGAGCTGATGCTGTGCGTCCGAGTCAACTAGAAGGTCGTCCTACTGCTCATGACTAGGGCTATTTATTTTCGGCATTATGGGGCTAGCCCTACATTCTCATGTTGTGTGGTATAGTGCAGCAGTGTCTCCGCACCAGACACATTCGCTTTTGTATTGTGCTGGCCATATCTTGTGGTACAGGGCTCTCTTTGGAATGACTCTAATATAATAGTTTTTTTTTTTACTTTTTCTTGAATTATCAATGTGCTTTTTGGTTTGAGACCATAGTTCAAGCCCGTGACAAATGGTACTTTCTCTCCGAATAATATCTGGTATATTTCTGCCTGCAATAAACACAGTGCGGTCATCGGCGTAGATTGCAAACTCTGGATTGTCATCACCAGTATCGTTTATGTAGTAAAAAAAAAAACAGAATTTACACCCAATGATGCTAATTTGTTAACCTCTAGGTTCAATCAGTCGAGGAGTTTAGCTAGCTAGGCCCGTTAATTCCTAAAACTGAGTTCTTGAGTAGTCGAGGTACGATTTGAGCAGCTCAAGCGGAGGTCCTCGAATTCCGTACCTTTCTAATTTCCTTAGCAGTGAGCCGTGGTTAACTTGATCGAAAGCCTTGCTGCAATCTATAAATAAATTTCATGTGTCATTAGTTTTCTTCTTTATTTTTTCAAAGTTATTTGATATGATGGGTATTTTTCTTTTTTTTTTTTTTCGCTAGTAAGGCGATTCTATTGAGCGATTTTGTCTAAAGCTATATGCGGGCTATCTGTTATTAAGTTATACTTGTGAGGAAACTGTCTACTCGGGTATTAATTACCTTTCCGAGTCCTTTAGAAAACGCGCTTTTAATGCCTTCGCACCTTAAAAACTCTCCGGCTATCCGATAGGAAATTTTCACGAACAATACACGGCTCCGCAGTCGAGCCAAGATGGCGGCTGTAGGAAGGTCTCCGTCTGTGATCAACCTGGACGCAATATTAACTTAAGCTTAATTGACTGCAGGGAAATATTTTCATAGTAAAGTTATGGCATCAGTGACCGAATACTTCGATAAAGCACTCGCAAAGGAGCCTTATAAGTGATTAGCAATGCGGCAATCTTGATTCGAGTGTCGGATTATCAGGTATGTGCACATGACCTCATGAAGGATTCACAAAGTCAAAAGGCGCCGCACATCGAGTGGTTCTTATTTCATTTTGATTGGAATACGTAAGGAACTTTGCTGAGCGGAGACGGTGCTTGCGTGAGGATGACTCTGGGTCGGCTATCGCCGGGCCGTGATTCGCTTGTGCAGACAGAATAGAAGACAGTGCGAGATGTGTCGATATATCTCGAAATGGCCTCCACTAGGGGGCTATGCATGCACACAGCCACCAAAAGCATGTGTGCAATCGGAATAGAACGTTGCGGCTATTGGCGGTAGACAGCGCATTGCATGGCAGGCTTCGTCTTGGAAGAGGATGACCAACATTTTTCGTATGTCCCTTCAGATGTGTTTTCTAGATATGTAGCCTTCTTATGTTTGTTTGTTTAATATTAGCGCATCGTTGGCTAATTATAGATAACAGGCATAGCCTTTACCATTTGCTTTTGTTATATTTAATACAAATGAAAATTTCCGTCGATGGTGTTCCGGTATTGCCTTTCAACGAAGACATATGTAGATAACACAAGGTCAGCAATAAATGCGAAGCGCTCTTTGTGTGCGATTTTTTGGATATGGAGCCCTAATTTTAAAAGCTTCATATATTTCTTCCTTTCTTTCCTCGTCTCTTTGTTTCATTCTCTCTTTCCCTGTTTGTTTCTTTATGTGTACTTGTTCGTAGTTTCTTCTTTTCCTTTTTTCCATTTTCATATCTCTGTAGTTTCGCTCTTCCTTTCCTGGTTTCTTTCTTCCCTTCTGTCTTTCTTTCTTTACTCCGTTCTTTCTTTCTTTCTTTGCTTACTTTTCTACGACGTTTGCGGTCACGTGGAGGGAACGGATCTGTTTTCGGCTTGTCAGATACTGTAACGCCTTGTTCAGAGTAAGCATTTGCGTCGATGCATTCTTCTGGCCTCATGACGTCCGCATGGCGCGTGGCGTACGTGGTTATTTGGCAGCACTCGACGATGGCAATTAGGTTCTCCCCTCCTTATTTGACCTGTTGCACCTCCTTATCACGCTGTCCTGAAGATATTCTTCCCTTCCTTATATTGTTTTTTGATATATTTTCCCGAGTACCTCCGTTCGATCTGTTGAAGGACGCAGTGCTAACTGCGCATACGTGAAAAAGGCAAACAAGGTTTTGCAAGTTGTTCCTGACGGTTGGCCTTTGACATGACGGTTACTTAAGCTCCAGAAGCTAAACGCCTCCTCTTCCGCTCGATCACTTAGACACGTGCATATGCGCGGCGTCCAGACATTCAACGCGCATTACGCACTCCCGCTTGTGCTTTGGCACCCTGCTTTATTGATGGTACTGGACACGTCCGCAACACACGTGAAAGCCCTTTTGGCTTGCGTCATGGACTGGAGAAAGTGCACCATGAATTTTTTTTTTGGGGGGGGGGGGGGGGACTTTTAGATTTCCGTTGACGCAGAAAATGCTCTCAATCCTTTCGCGTGCTTAATAATTGCGAGACTGCACATCGATTCAACTCTCAACTATATCTCAACTTGGGAAGAAGAGGGAAAGTGTATTACTGAGACGTTAAGTAAGTTGGAGGAAACGGGGTAAGAACAGAGAGCTATGTATAGAACCTGCACTGGAGGAATGCGAAAACCTGAGCGTTGATGCTTCTGCCGTGACACTGGACGCGTCTTTATTTTTTATTTCTATTCTAATTTTTAATTTCTAGATTTTATCTTAATTTCTTGCTTATATTTGATATTTGTTTACCTCAACTCCCTTCAGCGTCCTTGCTCTAACTGAGAATTATGGACCTGTTCGCAGGAAGTCGAGGTAGAGTAGTTAAAAGAGAGTGGCCCTAATCAGTGGCGTTGCATGTAAGCTGAATCCCCCTTTGCAATCCGGCCAATGTGTAATTTTTGTCAAATAAAGGCAGTGAAGACGAAAAAGTTGTCGGAGAGTCAATTAGTACACTCGGCTGGGACGCTCAAGGATGGTAGTTCCAGTCCTGGAGTGGGCACGATTTGTTTTTCTTATTAATCATTTGAAAGCTTGCGGGGACATACCGTGTTGACACGCCCTGGTGATAGGCTCGGTCCACGGGTCCTGTACATGTCACTCACAAGGCAAGGAATGATTTCGCATTAATAAAAATGCAGATGCACAAGGAAGACATCAAGGTTCTGGGCTACGTACCAACTCTCCATCATGCTGCTCAATGATGTTTATTGAAATAACACTGTAACATAAGAGGCACATAACATCCTGAGTTTTGAAAAGGGCTGCACTCTGTCATGCAGTTTACTTTCACAGTACTGAAGTGGTAGATGCAACATGTCGCGAGGAATCCAAGGACCGAAGTTGATTGGCACACGCCTGTGAGAGTGCCAATCATGGCAGGCGGAAGAACAAAAAAAAATAATAAACCGCTAGGCAATGTCTTCGTTCTGAGGAGCGAAGAGCGCGTGATTTTTTCTAAGCCAACTTGTGCCAACAGGCTGACACAGGACATGCAGTTCATCTCCACGTGTATTCGCCATTTGTTTCTGCTTAATTCTACCTTCTCTTATAAGGAGGAAAGTATTCTTGAGGCGACACGGAACGTGTGCCAGCATAAAGCACACCGGCGTCTGGAATCCTACGAGGAAGATAACACCGGGCCGGCGATTAGTTTTGTAACAAAAATATGCCGGCGGCGCGAAGTTGCCAACGTCCAGGAACGTCGAGTTTGTTGCCTCGGCTGCCATTTGTTGCGCGAGCCGTTCAGTCTCATCATTTATCCACTACTTACTTGTTGTTGACAGAGAACATCGAACGAATGCTCTCTTTATTTTCTTCTTCTTTGTCCCTGGAAGCCGAGCCTCCGCATCGTCGGAGTCCCGGTACTACGAGGCACCTGCTGCGTACATGGGCTGCATACGTACGGCCACGATGCTCATATTTTCTTGGAGGTGACGCGGGGGCAGCTGACACGAACCATCAGTTTTGTCTTCGCTTCTTCTAAATGCGCGCGCACGCGTAGACACAATCCGGCGTCTACGGGGCGAACGCGCAGGTCCTCCTTGGTAGCCAGCGCCACAGGCGGCTTGTGATGACCCCGAGTCGTGACCAGCACGGCCCTAAAGCCATACGGTACCGACCAAACGAGTGGTCCCTTGCCGACTCGTATAAGATAGAGCTGCGACTGTTTTTTCTTCTTCTTCTTCTTATCTTCCCTTTTTTTCGCGTCCTTTCTCCACCTTCCTTTTGTTTTGTTCCTGCCCGTTCCGCTGAGACTGACCATTAGAGTTGAACGCAAGCGGGCAGCGGCGATTAATTCGGGCGCAATTAGAGGCAATCTGAGACCTTCCCTTCGCTCTCTTCCAACGTGGCGCCATGCGTATGATCCGATGCGGGCCGTTCATGCCCACCGCGGAGCGGCTGTCTTTCTACAGCGACCGCCCGTGTATGCGACGCCTGATGATGCAGCGTATAAGGCGAGTAGGAGAGGCTTCCCTCGGGCAAGTCGTTTAGTATCCAACGTTTTCTCCCCTTCAGAGGCAACTAGCGCAGAGATCCGACGGTCGTAGCGACGAAAAGCGAAAGTGGCGCTCTTTTTTTTATTTTTTTATTTTTGGCGGGTGTGTGAAGTCCGCCCGCATGCTGAGTCTGTTTCTCAGAAAGATAGGCACTAATTGGCCCTTGGCCAGACTCTGTTGACAAACATTGAGACTCGGCTCTTTTTCCGCGTTTTATATACTTTGCCATAGATATTTCGCGCTGACTGCTTATGTGCCTTTTGTGCTACGGGTGAGCTTTTCACGATAAGCAAGCTTTTACGAGTCGCGGACACCTTCTACTTGCGACATGTTTGTTGATTTTGTAGTGCTGTTCTAAATTTATTCCTCCACCTTGGTAAAGTGCCAGCACTTTATTGCAGTGGCTGCGTAGATGCAGATTTTGGCAGCTCAGCTAAGTTGCAAGTCCTGCCTAGTCTTGCAGTTCCAGAGCAAGATGAGCTTAACTGAAATCAGCTGGGCATGAAGAGCGGCATACGCCGCTTGCTTTATATGGGATACATTTTTGATGTCAGGAAGGAAGGAGACGACGTCTGGGAGAACGTTTCCCTGACCTATCTCCTCCACGCTCACGTAGAAGGGGTAGCAGGGAAGACGTCACCGTACGATGAACTATATGAAACTGACAACATGTGATTCAAACATTCACACGCTGCTAAGCTAGCGCATGTCCTAAAAAAGCCTCAACACGTGCATAAGGGACAGGTGTCTAAGACAATGGGTACGTCTGCGCGCGCGTGTCCTATAGAACGCGTGTAACGCCAAGTCTGAATACGTCTCAAGGACAGGAGACTAGCAGTTTTTGTGCGTATTCTATAAAGCGTAGCACACTTACACATGAATACGTCTCAAGGACAGGAGACTAGCAGTTTTTGTGCGTATTCTATAAAGCGTAGCACACTTACACATCATACACATATGTTTTATGGGATAGGTACAAACCTACCTCGATTTTTTATTTTTTTTTTTTTTTTGCGCAAATGTTCACTTGAAAGAAACGAGTAACAGCTCATGAGGTATCCAACACCAATTCATGCGTGGCAGAGAACCAGATGATTGGGCGCTGAAAAAGGTCAAGCTTTCTTAATTTTTAGTTTAGCAGCGGTGTTCAGATCCTCTTGGGGAGGGGGGGGGGGGGGGTGGCGCACAAAACACCTATGTTTAAATTTATTCTCATTGTTTCATCAATGGCAAACCAAGGAAATATCCTTGAGATAACTTCTATTATAGCCCTCCACTAGCGATGCGTTTCTTTCGGCCTAATCAGGGTATGTATGGTACGGAGAAGTTTGCCTATGCCCTAATAGAGTTTATAATCTCCCTTTCTTAATGGAACGCAAGCTATGAACAGGCGTTCCATGTCATTTTTGTTAGCAATTTGCACGGGAACGCTTACTAGGTAATGGTTCGAACACTTAAATGACAGTAGCACATGAGCATGCACATTCACATGCTCATGAAAAAAAAAGAAAAAAAGGAAATCAGCAGTGAAAAAAAAAAAAAAACATAGTTCACTGTGGTTAATTTGGCGTAGTTTTGCTTGGCGGTTTAGCATTGGGAAATTTGCGCTGAGTTTGGCGAGGTGGTAAGTGCCTTTAGTTTCTTTAGGAAAAGCACTGTCTCTGTCTCACTTCTCGTTGGACATCTACTTTTACAATTAACGACACACAATTTTATGTGTCGCCGGTTCGAATCCTTATCGCTGACTATAGCTACCAAATTTTCCAACTAGATGAATGCCAAACGCCAAACGAAATGATATGACGCCACCCTTAACCATGCACAAAGAGCAGATGTGTCGTTATTTTGATAATAAATCTCGTTTTACTCCAGTCCACGCTTTCTCTCCACACCTCTTGCTCACGCCAGGCATCAGACAAATAAGGCACACGCCCACGCACATATCAACAGCTGTTCCCCGGCCTCGTGAGGGAGACGCCGTTGCCGTGAACGCCGATTATATTAATTTACTCATTGTCGGTGTGCACGTTAATGAGACAGTTACTACGCATTTCTTCTTTTAGGTGCGAAGACCTCCTCTATGCTTTGGGATGAACGTCATCGCACGATTTCGAAGCGATAGCGTCACTACGCGACGTAAATCCAAGATTTCCGTGCACAGGAATATAACCTTCAAGTGAGCCAGAGGTCAAACCACTTTACACTTGGCGTGTCGTTACGGTGTTGCACCCCATGATAACAAAGGACAAGGTCAAAGGTCGAAACGGTGAACTATGATGTGGGCATGTGGTTTGGTGTTGCGTGATAATTGACGTCACATCGTGACTGAGTGTATAAAAGAGGAGTGCGCCAAGCCATTGCTACAGCATGGAGCCCGAGGAGGAGAGGGACGCGACTGAAGCTATCGCATACACACTAAGTTTAACTGTAGTTAAACCACAAGCAATTTTTTGAACGGGTCCGTGTTAACATTCAGCTACGGGGCGACTATAGTGGCAATTGACAGACCTCACGCTTTGTCTACACTGAGTGATAGTTAGCTTAATCGTTAATGAACACAAGTGACTCGAAAAGAGAAAGCGCAAGGCAAATTGGCCTAACGCGAGGAGTGAGGACGCTTGACCGCGTGGCTTCGTCCGACCGAGCTTTTTCCGTTCGCGCTCCGCTGATAATGGCCACTCGCTTATGCACTGAAAAGACACGAAACAGGGAAAAAGGAATGCCCGTCGGTGCGACGGCGTGCGCGCACCCGTGAGAGTGGCACAAAAACAAACACGAGGGAGGGGTTTCAGTCTTCGCTGCTTGGAGCTGGCGATTCATTTGAATAATGGTAGTCTGGCGTGGCCGCGCACCTAACGGCAGAGTTTATCTGTGCCTATACCACTGCTCCCATCATGTGATTTCTGCTGTGCTTTCTCCCAAATATGCCGTCCCCAAGTAGTTGATGCGCATCTGAGAAAGCAGTCTTTCCATCGGAGCTCTAGCGGAGACGCTCCCCTGCGCCTCGCGTTAGGTCGGGTTTGTGGTCGGTTAGGTACGGGGGTTTCTGAAGGTCGTTTGCAACCTCTTCGGAGTTTCGTTGTTAGATGACCGTTTTCCGCGTTTTCCATGGCTTCTTCGCCTTTGTAGGGAGAGAGCGCGATTTAACCAATAGTGAGTGCCAACAAACTGCATTTTCTTAAAAAAGAACACGAAGCCCCATTTGTAACACGACCATTCTTACGAATTTGGGGGGAACGCGTCTCAGAATGTTGGAAGGGCTTTCAGGTGGAGGAAAGACCTGGACGAAACTTGATGACTCCTGGTATGTGATCCTAGTAGGATGTGTAATCATAGCTACGCTCTTAGTCTGGTTCCACATAAGTTTCAGTTGTAAGTAGAACTTTTGAAGAGTTCCACTTATAACCGGAGCGTATGTGCAACCAGATTAAGAGTGTATATAGGCACTCCAGTTTCCCTCTTAGTAACACTACGCGTAATAGCATCGGTAATACGCTTTATAATAGTTTCGCGATGTCGCTCAGCTGGCTTTCTTTGCAACATCTTAATAAACGGCAAATTAAGATTCTGTGACAGTTTCAATTTGCATGTTTTCTTTGTTGTTGTTTTTTTAAGAGCGTTATTTGTAGGCGTTGTTCAGAGTCTAGGAATAAATACTCAAAAGAAATTACTGCATGGTATAAAACTTTCCAAAGTAAGGACATCTAATGACTCATTACGCTTTTTGGAGAATCAAATTTTAGTTTACATCGGTTACCGTTTTTTTTTTTTTTAAGGATACCTCTACTTATAAATTTGCATTCGTCCGGTACTTGGAGTCACTGTACCTAGAGGTCTGGCTGTCGCTGTGTAAATTATGAGTTCATTATTTTGAAAATGCATTGTTAAATTCCGAACAGTGGAGGCGGTGCCAGACGGTTCGTTATAGCGGTCTTTACTCGGGGACACAGCACAATGAGCGATCACCAGTCAACCGGTCGATTTTTTTTTAATGTATAATTATGTTTTCGTCTCTCAATGTCATGTTTGCAGACAGCAAGTCGCAAACAACACTTCGCGCAAGGCAAGCAGCGCTTATCACTTATCCTTGACTGTCGCCTTCTCGCCAAAGGGTACGTAGCTGAAGCAATCGCGCCCTCTGACGAATAACTCAAGGACAGGAATATGGCGACTTAGAATCGCTTATTGCATCTTCAGCGTATAACAAACTAATATCGACAGCCTGACGGTGAACTGACCGCACCGAATTATTGTCGCATGCATTGATAGCGTATAACCTGCTTGTTTGTATCTGATGTCTGCGACACTTTGTTTAAAAAATATATATATATTCTCACGCAAATTTAGATTTGAACAACAGGGCTGTCTTTCTGAGGAATCTTGAATCTAAAAAGAAAGAAAAAGTTGACATGATCGTCGGTAAATAAATGATTTAATAAGCCGCCTTTGGTCTACCTTCGACATTAAGATGCCCATGGCGAAGCCGTTGCTGTAGACATGTATTTAACAATGCGCTAGGGTTCACTCTTATTTAATGCATCCTTACCTTGTCTTATTTAATGTCCTAGTTTAATAAGGTGTATTTAAGTCCGGACATTGATTCACTTATGTTTTGCGTTCGTGGTGCCTTTTGGAACATAGGGTGAAGGTCAAAACCAAAACTGTGCTGCCGAGATATGCTCTCTCTGTCCAGTATGGGCGGGATGTCGAGGTTTATGAGCGTTATTGCATAATTTCACATCGACCTTCGCTATAACATGGCGCCGATTCATAAGTCTTTCGTGCTGTTTGGGACGTTTGTGAAGATTTCATGTACATGGATACTGCGAGCTTATTATCGGATGCGGCTGATGTCGAAATTTTATATAATGGACGAATTTATACCGACAAGTCTTTGCAAATGCTCCCTGTAGCATAAACATTTCAGAGAGCAATGCTTAGGGTTTATAGAACCACGTAAAGAACTATAAAAAAGAATACTGATATTTTACGCCAGTCGGTATAAGTGTGCTCACAAATTTAGAGGTCGAAGGTTCGGATCCCACCGCTGGAGTGTGATTGCTTTTTTCTTATACTTTCTAACCAATTATCTTCACGTTCAATTAGCACTTCAAGTAGATAAAAAAAAGAACCCCTTGCATTTTCTTTTGCGGTTCCCTTCTTAAGCATGCCACTTTCGCAAAGTGACTCTACGTAAACTATATGAAGGAGCACTGAACAAGGGTAAATGGGGTACGCCTCAGTTCGCAGGTCGAGCCAACGTTTCGACAAGTGGACTTGTCTTCGTCTGGGCCCAGACGAAGACAAGTCCACTTGTCGAAACGTTGCCTAGACGTGCGAACTGAGGCGTAACCTATTTACCCTTGTTCAGTGCTCCTGCATACCGTGTAAACCATCTTCTTCCTCTCGTTCTACCTAGATCCTCTACGTAAACTAGTTGCTTAGAGCTTGTAGTCATGCTGGCTTTCCGTCCTATAGCCCACAAGCCATCGCACAAACCATAAAACTGGCTCAGAAAGTGTCGTACAGTTCGCAGAATCCGCGGAAGAATTAAGGAGAAAATGGGCAATTAACTTCCGCGCAGCAGAAATGAACGCGATTAACAACTTGGCAAATGCTTATGCGCTGTATGCTAAAATTATGAACAAATAGAAAATTGCGTGTGAGAGGTGATTCGTCAAACACAGCTTAACATGTTGCATGACTTTCATATACGTGTTTGTCCTAATTTCTTTATGTGATCGGAGTCCCACCATTCTTTACACCGAATCCCTCGAGGAGCGAGCGATAACAATCTTTGGAATTCGGCATGACGCATTTTCACGACTCCGAGACACGACCTTAGGATTTTATATTCTTTATCATTACTGCTAGTCGTGCTCTAGCGCTCGATATTATTCATAAATTAGCAAAGGCGCCCTTCAATATTAACCGAGGCTGATGACTGTCGATACAACTCTTGCTCGGCCGCGATGGCCTTATAGATGAATCTGTCACACTGGCAGCAAAAAGTGTTGATCTCGAGCACAGCGTGATACTATAACGTTTAGAATTATCTATGCACGACGTAGGTTTCTTTTTTCTTGCTTTTCTATGTGTTTCTTAATTTTATGCTGGTAGATTTGTAGTTAGATATTCCAACCATCTTTTCCTGATGTTTCTTCTATATATATATTTTTACCTTTAGTCCGAGGCACATTATTGTCATCGTGGCTCCTACTGGCGAGATAATGATGCATTAAGAGGTCGTTTTGTTTGATCATTAGAAGCACGCGCACCCTACAGACTTCTGGCACCACCGTGGTCTTATCTCAACTATCTCCACTAACGAGGCGCTGTTTAAATATCGGCGTCTTAACAGCGGTCAACAGGATACGGAGCACCGAGTGGGATCTCCGAGGCGGAGGATGCAATTTCTTTCGCTAGAGGCGGAACGCGCGGTCTTTAGGTTGGCATAGACTGCGAAGCTTACTTGCATCACGAGATAATTAGCCGGGATCTGCTCACGAGCTTGGACAGCGTCGAGTGTACAGAGGCCCGAGCTTGCACTTGAAGTGCAACGTTACATCCTGCTGCACTTCTCACTACTGTGCGCCCTAGATTTAAGACAACGGAACGTACCGCTGTACAGGTACTTTGCAACCCGATTCATTGCTCTTCCAGGGTTCTCCATGAGCAGCCTTTGAATAACGATTACTTGTTCAAAAAGGCTCTTGTTTTTTTCTTTTACGTAACCTTGTCACAAGGCATATTATAGAAACTCGTGTAAATTATTTTCAGTAAGGAACCAGAGCAGGCTCCCGCTCTTATCGTTGTCGGTGAGTCATTTAAAGAAGTCCTCTTCCCTTGTTGTAAAAGGCTTTGTATTAGCACACAATGAACTGAATCTATTAACGCCATGTTGCTTGTAATTAGGGCTGGTGTACAGTACACTCAACTTTGCTTTGTCACGGTCGTAATAAGATTCAACACCAATTTTATCAGTTACGCGCATTGGTAGCGATATGTAGGATGTTGTTGAGAGAGGATCTTGAGGATTTTCATGAGACTCAAGCTCTCACAATGCATTATGCTGTTTCCATAAAAAAAAATTAAAAAAAAAACTATGCCTGTGGTAAGACTTTCAAATCTTTCAGAAAGGTCATGCAAGGCTGCTACTTCCGCTTTATTTATGTGAATGATTACTCATGTTTAGAATGAATATGGATCAAGTCGGGATCAAACTTTATTTAGTAGCAAAGGAATGTATATACGTACCACTTAAATGGCAAACTTTAGGCAAACAAGTTGAAGTGCTATCTAAGTTCGTGCTTGCGTTGAAACCAGCAGGGCCGATCTTAAATGTCCTCTCGGTGTTTTTCTCTCTTTCCGCTTTCACTCCCACCTTCCTCCCTTCCCTTACGGCGCGGTCCAGGTGTCCACAGAATAAGTGTGACAGATACTGCGCGTTTACTGTCCTACGAACCAATTATTATTATTATTATTATTATTATTATTATTATTATTATTATTATTATTATTATTATTATTATTATTATTATTATTATTATTATTATTATTATTATTATTTAAAGTGGAATTTAAAAAAAAAATCAGATGAAAGCTTATATGCTAGCCTTAAGCTCGATCGCTCTGCGCTGGTTTGAAAAAGTGCCGAAAACGTTCAGCCAACTAAGTTTTCAATAATTGCATATCGCCGAAATTCTGCTAAATCTAAGGAGGAAAATGTCGACATATATCAGCAACCATGTAGGTGCGTGTACACCGTGGGTCGCATGCACAGCATAAATGATAATAGTTAGACGTAAGACATAACATAGTGTTCAAAGGAGGCTAGGTGTGGTTAAAGCTTGCAATGGTGGGCTGTCGCCTGGCAAAGCCTTCTGTTTAACGTAGTGTTCGTATGGAGTGTGGCTTCGTGTGAGCACTTTCTTGGATTCTGCATGAACTTTCACCGTCCTCAAGTTGTGAACATGAAGGCGATGGCATGAAGGAAGGCAACGCAGCTGGCATAAACAAGAATGAAATAATGTGCCCCAAATCTTGCAGACATTTATTAATACAGCGAAGAGCTGCTCGAGGAACATCGTAAGCGATAACCACTAGACTAATCAGTCTTATAAGACAATAAGAAAAAACAAGGAGGTGGAGAAGAAGTAGATAAGCCTTATGCGTTTACTCTTAGTATGAATATTGTTTTGCTAATGCCAACACTCAGCAGGCACAGGAACCGACAATATTAGGTCCTTTGGACAGTTTCTGCTCAGTTAACCACGTCAAGGCTTTGTTTTCCTTGATAACCTTCCTCAAGCATAGTTTCCTTTATTCGCTCAGTGCAATCTGAAAGGGGGAAGGGAGAGAGAGAGATAGAAGGGGGGGGGGGGGGGGTCGCGACATGCCAGGTATAAACGAAATAAGTATTTTGTACAGCCACAGACAAATTTCGCTAACAACCAAAACAACAACAACAACAAAAAATCACGGATTGAAAGTGCTTTGCCGAACAACTCGAGTGTACAAGAAAACGGCTTTCAGGGATGAAGATAAAACCCTGTCATATGGTATCAAGTGTTCGAATGTGGCGTAGGCGAGAAAATACGCTACCGAAGCCATTCGACAGCTCAGATGAGAGGTTAACGATGGTTTCATTGAGGAGAAGCGCAGCCTTTGCACTGCCTGGCAGTCTTGTCCTCGCTAGTCTATACCAGCCGCTGTCAAAAGAAGGTACAGCTTGACGGCTGCAGAGCCATTAGCTTATAGCGCGGATGCGACCTTTTCCTCGCTTCCTGGTCGTTCACTGCGCGTCTCGCTGCATCGCCATCACCCGGACATGTCCGGACGGGACAAAAACCGAGAATGGCGGGCGCTAACAGGCTCGTTCGTGTGTCGACACACACAGGCGGCGCGCGCAAAGCCTTCGGGTGCGGAGGACGCTTGTATAGACGACGGCAGGCTTTGATCCGCTGGGTCGTTGTAGAGTCGGCCTTGGTGGTGGTCGTCAGCGAGCCGGTCGCCTTGTCGAAGGCTCCGATCGTCCCAAGAAAAAAAAAAAAAAAAGCCCGGGGGGGTCACCCGACTCGCGGCTTCCCGATGATGCGATCGTCGATCGGCCGTCGATCGTGGAGGGCATCGTCGAACGCTTCATGGCGAATACTCCTTGCAGCTGGGGACCATGGCATGGGTCATCTGTCTTGAGGTGTTAAGACGGAAGTTTTGTCGCTAAGCCTCCAATACACGCGGTTAAGGCCTATTGGAAGGTGCCTGACGGACTTGTTAGGTTTGCACGAGTTCGGTCAAGTGCGTAGCAGCAATGAGGTAGTTGTCTGTATAAGAAGCATATGACTCTTGTAGAGCCTATAGGCTCTATGACAGCTGTGCCAAGCGCAACCCCTGAGCGTCAAAGAAGTGAGCCCGTTACACCACTGCGACGACCGCGCGTCGTGTGCTGGCCAGAGCAAAGAAAGGTATGATGTGCTTCATGGTACCTTGTAGTGGCTCAAAAAGGGGGGAGACTCACTTTAAAAGAGCTTGTGTGAATGGGGCGCGTGTGAGTGAGATGCTGTAGCAACGATCGTGAGGGTTTTGTAACATTACAACAAAGTTCTTCGAAAATTCGGAGAGGACTGACGTGTCTTTCGGCGCGCTCGCACACATGATTGTGGCGATGAACTGGGAGTGACCCATTTACTCATTGAATAGCACTGCCAACGTTTAGAGGACAACCAGAGAAGGCGCATAACCATTGATGAAAAACAAAATAAAGCAATAATGTTAAGCGCTAAAGAGCTGGCATTATAAACGGAATTACATTTCGTATTTCTACTGCAAAATATCACTCCCGATAATGTAAAATAAATTTCATCATACTGAACTAGTCGCGAATTTCGGAGGGAAAGAGTTTTGAGAAGTGTCTGGTCTATTATTACGTATCAGCAATATTACTCCAGTCAGTAATAAAAAAAAATATTTGTGGATGAAGGCCCCTATGTCTGTATGTGCGTAATACAAAGTAATATTTACATGCTTTGATGTTAACCGGTGTTTGCTTACTTCGTTCAAAAAATAAATATAAAGGCAGTCATCTCAGCAATTTTACATAGAATCAAGATATCGCCACGTTGAAAATGTTGTATGTGTTCTGAAAAGCCAGAGCATGGAGAGCGAAATAGGTTTTTACGCTCTAGTCAGTTCTTAGAAACCTAATTCACGCAGCCTACTTGGTCGCAACTAGAGGCAATGTTTAGGTGCAGAAACCAGCCTGAACTTCTACCGACTTCCTCAGTCGTTTGTTTTTTTGCATTATCCGGAATTCTATTCCTCGTTTTAATGAACGTGGATTACTTTATTTATTTACACTCGGGAAAGTATAATGATTTGAGAATTCCCTGTTCCTTCATTCAAAGGAAAAATAGCCATGGTTTCACTTCGCTTAAATTGGTTAAGACGAATGTAAGCACTGTTTGGCATGGTTTGACATGGTTAGCGGTTTAGCGAGAGACTGGCATAGAGTTTGGCAGCAGGCTAGTCGTCCATTTCACACGGCATACACCTGGACGTACTTACATACATATGTCGTCGATTCGAATCCCTATCGCCTTCGAATTGTCTAGAAGGTAGATGCTAAATGGGAAGTGAAATTGTATGACACCAGTTAAACGTGACACATACAAAAAAATGGTTGCGTCACAATTTTGATACCAAAGAGAGGAAATCTGGTGCCACATAGAAGTCTGCTAGTTTTGCTTTAAAATGCGCTGAAGCGATAGGGGTGTACCCATATGGGCATACCCTATAGAGGATCCCCTATCGCAGCCCTTAATAGCGCTGCGACAGGGGTATCCGTAGTGTATGCAGTCATTCCGCTCGCTGCTTCGCTGGCTCGACACCGGCTGACGCCACAGTTGCTATGGCTACCAACGAGGCGCAAGTGAGATTTCTGCTCGACTCTGACGATCGTATTAATCCTCTTCGCACCTTAAAATCTTGTTGAGCCCACAGCAGAGTGCTGCACGTGAAAGTGACCCGACTTCAGAATATGAGGGAATGAGCGATGTAAGCCTTTTGTTTGCTTTTTTCCCCCTCTCAAAACCCCAGCGTCAATCTGTGCCGACAATACCGTGTGTCTGTTTAAGCCCATTCTTCGCGCTGCAGGCTCGTGTGAGCGACATTTAGCGGCACCGTAACACAGTGTCCCGTTCCTGTTCCTCGTTTCTTTTACGCCGTTCTGGCGACAGGGTCATCGGCGGGCGTCGCCTTGCGAAAGTGAAACGCGCACGCCACAACAAAGCACGCCGCTGACACGCGCCGAGACGTGCCCTGTACAACAACAGGGTCTACAGTAACGGGCAGAAACAGAAGCCCGGCGCACGTCCCATTTCGCGCATTGTCCCGTGTCAGAGGCTTCGCTCACGACGCGGCATTCCCGCTCGTGTCGGTCTCCGGGTCGCTGAAGCTTCCGGCCGAAACCGAGGACGTCCTTGTTTTGACGGCTCGCAGGAATGCCCGCGCCGCCGGCACTTGCACTCGACGCATGCGTAGTGGGAAGCCTGGAAAGAATTCGCGGGAATTAAATGCACCGAACGTATTAGGAGTTTACATCTCTCTGCTTTATGCAAGTTTTGTCATCAGTGGAATCAAATCGAATGCAGCGATTGAGTGTGAAGCTCGATTGAATTGGAGTATGCCTGCTCCATGTGCTCTGCAACTCTAAATGCGGTAAAGAAAAAGGAAAAAAAAAATTGTGCAATAGTGCTAGAAGATTGTGACCATTCGTAGTAAGATCTGCGGTTCAGCAGAGTGATGCTCTTGGCCATTTGGCATTCAGTCACACTGACGAAGCGTATACAAACCACGTTCTACTAATTTAAAAATGTGATGTGCTAGGCAGCTATACAAACCACTTTTTTCCTTAAAATAAAATGAAAAAAAAAAAGACACTTTCAACATCTTGGGTATAGCTCTACAGCCCAGCATGTTTCGTTTATTTTTATTTCAAAAAATTCTTAAATGGCTGAAAATATTCTTTTTGTGATTTTTCACGATTTCACATACAAGCTCTCCACAAATTGCTGACTTTAGCTATGACTTCAGATTCACAGCCCACTAAATTAGTGACAGTGAAATGCTTTTTCACGGAGAAAAAAACTTTGATATGCTACCTAAATTATTTTTTTGTAACCAGATATTGCAGTAGCGACGCGTAACGAATATATAGTGATAAAATAAGTACTATGCCCATTTCCCGTTTCCGACGGAAGTTTCGGCGCCCTGGGGCGTGGAGCTGTTTTTATAAAACAGTGACCTAACTACTCAAGCTACAGGCAAGCGCTTCGCTTCCGGGCTTCAGCTGAACGGCGCCTACGACGTTCTCGGCATCCCAACGTACACGTTTCATTCACGATCAGTATCGCCGTATCCGTGACGAAAAAACAAACGAATAATAAAATCTTGAAACGCGGCGCAGAAATGCGAACACCTGACCTCTTACGCCTATTATGCGCATAAAGAGGTGGGCATATGCGATGCCATGAAAATATCAGTAACTTTCTGTCAATAACTGCTAACAAAACTAAAGTAAAAACGAAATTCGGCCGCAATAGGATGCTCATATCAATCCTTCCGTTTTATGTTTTTTCGTTGATTAGGCAATATCCACTTGCTCTTGACATTAATAAAAGATGCAGCAGTCATGCATCTCAAGGAAGAAGTAACAGGCCTACCTGAGCCATGGGGGGCCAAGCGCCAAACTTGGAAGGGAAGCGGAGGTGACGAAGAGGGAGCAATGTGAAGCGGCGTCGGGTTTGGCTTCTGCGCACGTGAATAAGCGCAGACGTACATGACGTGTTCGTGCAACTATTGGCACGTGCGTTATCCACACATCGACTTTTCCTGCCTTGCTTTTCGTACTTCCTGGTGTGGCCGCTCCGGCTCCGTTAGCCCATCCCAACAGGACGACACTTTGGAGTCTTGTTTCGTGCTGTCTTTTTTAGTTTTTTTTTTCTTCTCCTTGCATTCCTACGTGAGCGTTTGTGAAGATACCTTGGGTGGTCGCATGAGCTAAAGCTCCACAATGTAGAATTTGTTAAAAAAGAAAGAGAAAAAAAAAAAAAAAACGTTCGATGGAGAGCAAGAGCAGGGAACATCATGACGTCACATCGATTTGTGTATACGTAGAACTTACATAACCATCATCATCATCATCAGCCTGACTATACCCACTGCAGGGCGAAGGCCTCTCCCATATTTCTCCACTTAACCCGGTTCTGTGCTAGCTGCATCCACTTGACCCCTGCGAACTTCTTAATCTCATCCGCCCACCTAACTTTCTGCCGCTCCCTGCTACGCTTTCCTTTCCTTAGAATCCAGTTTGTTACCCTCAGCGACCATCGGTTATCCTCTCTTCGCACTACATGTCCTGCCCATGTACATTTCTTCTTAATTTCCACTAGAATGTCGGTAACTTGAGTTATTTCTCTGACCCACTCTGCACGCTTCCTATCTCTTAATGTTACCCCTACCATTTTTCGTTCCATAGCCCTCTGGGTTGTCCTCAACTTAAGTAGAACTCTCTTGGTTAGCCTCCACGTTTCAGCCCCATAGGTGACTACAGGTAAGATGCAACTGTTGTATACTTTCCTCTTGAGCAATACCGGTAAGCTGCTAGTCATAATCTGCGAGTGTTTGCCAAATGCGCTCCATCCCAATTTTACGATAAGCGTCACGATAAGCGTCTACTTTGTTGAGCGGCATTCCACGAAGGTCTAATTCTTTTTTTGTGTGTGTCAGTGCGATTTGGTTGTCTCATTTCGTACAGTCATGTGTTAACCATTGTATTAGTTATCACACTAACCTTCTTCTGAAGATCAATTTGCCGCCCATACAGTTGAGGACTGCGTTTTTGCTGTCAATATGAAGAGATTTTACACTACCACTTCTATTTCAGAATAATTTAAAGCAGCTGATAGCGGCACTACTATCTCTGCTCCTTGTTAGTCCTAAGATTGGGCTAATGGTCTTGGAGATCTAGATTTCAAAATGGCGATAAGCGCAGCTTAAAGGGGAAGTCCAAGCTTCCAACTTAAGCGAGAAATTTTGCGTATGGACCGCATGCTGGATCATTTTCCTGACAAAAAAGAAAGGTTCACCAATACATACTGCAATTGAACCCCCCCCCCCCCACACACACACACACGCACACTTTCTTCTTTTCAAAAATAACAAATAAATCCGCCTCTTGCACGGCTGCATAGGATATCAGAACACCAGGCACCAATACCACATGCCTTACTTATGAAATCGTATTTCGTGCGTCTCCATGTCTACCGGTAAAGTTGTTACGACATCACGACGTGTTTCACGGGAAGGAGTCTCGATGCGTTTACTGCTGCCGCATCTGCGGTGATAAACCACGGGACGTTCACACATTGCGAGGTACTCGCCGTCTGAGCTGCTTCGTCAACGCGCGATCGCTGAACGCAGCCGGCTTGGCGCTGAGCGGTCGCAGGTAGCCACATTGTGGATCGCACTTGCTGCACGTTCACTTGTCCTGCCCGGTAGCAGCCAAGGACTTCCCCTTGAGGCCAGTGTGTCACTCGATGCCAAGGTCGGATTTCCGGCCCTACACGACCTTGCTTTCTCGCATTCACTTGCGCGCCCACGCACGCACACACAGGCATGATTGCATGGTAGGACAGTGGAATCCGGCGCCCTGCTGCTCTTAATCCCGTTCCGAGAAGGGCCGCCTGAATGTGCCTTTGCAACAACGCGCAGAACGGCGAAGGAAATGCTTAAGAAGGGCATCTGTGGGCCTGTGGCAGAGGTATCGACTACTGAACGAAGGGGTCCGCTAGGTTTGATTACACCTCCATCGGCGTTTTATTTTTATTTATTTTTTTCTCATTGTAACGGATCTTGTATAGTAGGTACTGGAACGGACGCGTTTTCTGGTGGCCTCCACCGTGCATGGAATTTAGTTCGCAGAGCTCCGTCAGGGGTGTTTGCCGATGTTTGAGTGATGTTTACACGCCAGAGCGACAGCATGTACTGCATGAGACTCGTCATGCCGACCTCCACATTATTTTCAATCTCTTGGCTCTTTTCTTATTATTTTCTTTTCCTACCTGGTCCGAGCTTACTCAAGATCTTCGCATATATTCACAACACTCCAACACTGAGATATGTGCAGTTCGAAGTTCAGATGTATGCATGCATGTAATCATATTCTGTATTCTAGTAAATTATATAAAAATATCTTGCAGCCTTTGCTGACAGAGTGTGCAGTACAAAACAGGATAAAAGCAATCAGATGGTGGTTTATGCGGATATTTTTAGTGCGCGAACATTCGCCACCGACAGATCAAAAACAAAACAAAAACATCATTGTCCTTATTCATAACATTAATATGCCATAAAGAACCGCATTGAGGACGCAGCGGCTAGCTCATAACGTGTCTTTTTTTTTTTTCGTTTCCTTTCCTCGAAAATCTGTCTAGGTAAAGAAGAAGGAATTCGATGAAGAGGAAAGGCAGGGAGGTTAACCCGTAAAAGAAATCGGTTTGCTACCCTGCACTGGAGGAAAGGAGTGAGTGGATATAAAAGTTTTAAGAGAGGGATGAGTGAAGTTAGTACAGTCACATCACAGACTTGTCACATCACGTCACGTCACAGTCATATCACGTAACGTAACAGCAAAATCATAGCCTTTCGATTAGGCCTGTGCTTTTCATAAAACGAAGCAGTGCCTAGGAGGCCTTCACCGCGTACGATCGCCGTGGCCAGGGACCTAAAATCTTAATTTTAGTCAACGGGCGTTCATCTAGACGCTCCAGCGCACATGGACAATGTCTTTCCTCACTGTATATGGGGCACTCACAAAGAATGTATTCTAGGTAAATGTATTCTTGTCGCGCACTCACCTAGAGCCTATCGTGCTATACAGCAAATCGTGCGGTCCTAGTATGCGCTAAATATGCTAGAATACAACTGGTTTCTAACCCCAGCTCGGACAGCAGAACGCTCAAAGGCGACGTAAGCCGATTGCGTGCAGATTGGCAAGCGGCGAAGTAAGTATACGTTGGCTCTAGCATGGCATTCTTTGCCAATTAAATATACCAATTTCTGCCAAATCCGAGAGTTTCGCTCTCGTTAATGCCGTCGAGGGAAAGATCTACGATAGTGCGTCATACTCGTCACCGGCAGTAGCATGTTTAGTTGAACTACAAGCCATGTTTATTGTATGATCTGTAAATGGTTCAACGTTGAAAGAGAAGGTGTACGTGCTAGGTCCTGGGTCTGTGCGGAAGTCAAATAAACTCAAGATATTCCAGCTTGTGACCTCAATCTCACATTGGTGAGGGAAGTCTGTTTGTGCGGACTTTAGCCTCAAGAATATAAAGGTCAGTGGAACGCGTTCAACTGACTCTTGGCTAAAGTAAGGAAACTTTAATATTTTTTCTGACCACTTTCTTTCAGTAAGGTCTTGCGTGTACTGCCACTGTTGCTGATTTCTTAATTCGCCGGCGGCTGATTGCTTAGCCATAAGGGTGTGCTCCTTTGCTTTCTACACACTCAGAAATTTCTACACCCATCCGGGTGCAAAGCTTCCCGTTTTGTGCTGGCCGTATTTTACAAAGGGGAAACGAGTGGCTCGTATAGGCAGCTGACATAAGAGCTGCACGAGACGTTGTTTTAGGCTCTCGGAAGGAAGTCTACCCAAAAGTGAGGGTTTTGCTAATGAGTTTACAACTTCACCAGATGACTTGTCTAGAAGATATCACCGCTTACCTTGCTTGCAACTGCGCGATTATCTGTAAGCACGCAGAAAACTCCCCTCGTGACTGTTGTGCTTTGTGCTTTGTTACCAGAAATCAGGAGCTACCATTTAGATGCATCGTTCGTGCAACTTGAGAAGAGGCGCATGCTTTCTTTCAGTAAGGTCTTGCGTATATACTGCTATTGTTACTGATGTCCTAATTCGCCAGCAACTGATTGCTTAACCATAAAAATGTGCTCCACTGCATTAATCAGGTATTTCTACTTCCTTCCGGGCAGAAAGCTTCTCATTTTGTCTACATCTACGCGGAAGAGGTTTATATCTGACCTCCTCCGCGTCGTTGAAAGCGCATGCAAATCAGCAGGTTTGCAGGGAACTGCTGTCAGATAACAGAAATTGAAATAACTTAGACAAGCGCGTGTCCCCAGCAAGCACGCTTGTGCGAGGTCCACTTTTTTTTTTTTCTTCGGTACACGCGCAATTTCACATATCCTTATCATGAGCCATTGTAAAGTAGAAGATTCCACTGTATGAACAGCTGACGTCGAGCTGTACTCCTACTCCCCCTCTCCCTTCCCATACTGCTTGTATTCCCGGCTTAGGAACTCTTATTTTTTTATATACTTCTTAATTTGAAGGAAGGATCAGTAGGTGTTCGGTCAAAAATGCTGAGGTCTGATTAGCGTGCACCGACGCTCACTTGCCCTGGTTTACGGAAGCTCCATTTAACAGCCGCGTGTTGCAAAATCTTGGCACATTTTCTGTGACGTAACCTATGGTTATCTCAACCTTAACCGAAATCGCAAGGGTGCTACGGCACGACCGTCAGCGCCTGAATGGCGCGCAAAATCCACTTCCGCATACTAGCATGCACCGACCGCGGCCAGCAGCAATAGGGCGCGCCACTTCACCCGGACGTTTCTCCAACTGACCACGCTTAGTATATATGAATTCGTCCTGTCGCTGCGTTAGCCGCCTCTTTATTTGTCCTTTCTGTTAAATCTAAACTTGGATGCCCATATGCCGGGATTGCAGCACGCGTTCGCGCTGCGCCTGCATGCATTCGTTTCGCAATTACTGGCGCTATACAGACCGCGGCAGCAATTACGCTCCACTCACGTAGTGAATCTATGCCGGTCACACGCGTTTTGACTGCGCCACCTCGATGCCGCTCTTGCGCGGTGTTTACGAAATACGGTGAAAATGACACCAACCTGAAAGACGAGGCTTCGAGGGCTCTTTGTTTTTTTACCGTGAACGGCCAGACGTGCGTTGGGAGGATAAAAGCGAATTTGGCCTCCGTGGCGGCGTTCGAGTCCTTAATTGCAACCCTTTGAGCTTCTTGGTACCCTTTTGCGACAGCCAGTTCCTCAACCCGTCTGTACCCGGAGGTGTCCGTTGAATAGAGGTGGATTCCTCCTGTCCTTGAGTGAGGCAGCACACGTCTTGTGTCATCTCGACCTGCACTGGAGCGACTGCGTGTGACGTGGTGGGTTGGAATTCTTGATCGGTATCTCTTCCAGTGTGAAGTGACGTTGTCTGCCGCATCGAAGCAGCTCTGTTGCGAGAGCTCCGGGCGCCGTGCTTCGTGACACGCAAGCGGAATTCCTTTTTTGCAGCAATTTGAAAGGTTTTTTTTTTTCTCCGATTTTTACTTCATCGAGAGCTTTCGGCAGTGGCCTTGTAGTCGGCCTTGCCAGATCATCTTCCTCGTCTGTTTCTCCTTTTTGTCGTCTTGGAATCTATGATGTGAACGGCGGAATGGTGGAATCTCGGGTCAGATCTAGAGCGTTTGCTGCCAACGCACCTTTATCCGCCTCGATGACGTCACACGAAACCTTTTTCACGTCTAATACCGACGCAATTATGAACTGTCGGCCAGAATACAAAATACCGGATGCCTGTGTGAAGCTCTTCGATAAAATACCGCGGGATGTTAGAGGGCAGAACCGCGTGGAGTATCTCGTATCAGTTGTGACTGACTTCGTGGCAGAGTTTCTTGAAAGGATATCGTCCGCTGGTGGCTGGTTTGGAGATTAAAATGACGGCACTCTGGAGCGAAGATTGTCCAGAAAGAACGAGATGCCGATGTGACCGTATCTTTGCCGTTTCAACGAGTGATAGCTTTATAATCAGAATTCGATTGTCGGACGTCTGAAAATTATCACATAAAATATACGTAGCGCAATACTGTACAGGGAAATTGTTCAGTGCAAGAGCAAACAATGCCAAAGACACCATGAAGTTCGTCCAAATCGTATGCTTGCCGAAGGCATGCTTTGACAATAACCACTCAACGCATTTGAAAACGGAACTCTGTAATCCACTTATAATTGCAGGGGCTTCGACCAGCCCTGTGTGATGCACGAGGAATCAGTGCATAAAAGGCGTAATTTTTCTGAGAGCTAAGTTTACTTGACCCTCCTTGTTCGTAGCGTGACATTGCTGTCGGTAGTAGAGAGAATGAAAAAATCAGGAAGATCCGACACCGACGAGCATACACTCCGCTCCTTAAGGAATGCACGTTCTTGGGTGAGTCGGTCGCACATGCTCAAGTAATGGAAATGAGCAAATAAAGACAGGGACGTCTTGTCCCGTTGTTTGTTTGCGAATTTCCATTGTTTAAGCCGTTTCTTAAACATGCGGAAAACGCGAAGAATGGATGACAAAGCTTGGTCCTATCGAGGTAAAGGTGAAACCACGATGTACAGAATGCGGACGAAGCGCTCCTATACACACGTCTTGCACTTTAGACGACAAACTCATACAGCAAGGAAAATGGCCCCGAAAAAGAAAGCAAAAAAACAAAAACAAACAATGCCTCTAGATATGGTAACTAATCCACTTGTTTTTCGCTCTCGATTTCGACCATACCATTTTTGTTCTCTGCGTCATATCTTATAATGCGCTATGTCCCATCTTGGCTTACCGGTTACACTTGTGCTACAAAGTTTGCCTGGCTTATATTATGGATGCATAACGGGATATTTCGTTCTCTGTTACATGTCTTGCAATCCTCCGCTCGAAGCGTCTTACTTACTGGACTCCCTAGGTCTAGTATACTGCAAGACATTTCAACCACAGTGGCTGTCAGGCATCTCAGGTTTAGTGAGGAGCCCAGCATATACAACTAATTTGAGGTAGGAAAACATTGTCCTGGACAAAATTTAGTCAATTCTATAGTGCGGCTGACCAGTACGTCGCGCAGTGTGCAACTCTGTGTGCTACCTCAGCACTTGCATATATGGACGCGCGGAAACCTGGTTTCCCGTCCTCCCTTTCCCTTTTCTCCTTTTGTTCCCCGTTCCCCTTGCAGGGTAGCAAACCGGGCTTCGTCTGCATGGGTCACCCAGCTCCATGCCTTTCCGTTCTGCCTCTCCCTCTCTCTTGCCTGCTTATCGCAGCATCTTCGCAGTTAAGGGTGTTTTCTCAGCAATCCGCAGGCTGCCGTACCAATTGCAATATTTCGTGGGAGGCATGCGGTGTGGTGATGTGGTGTAGTGATGTGGTGTGGTGTTGTGATGTGGTGATGTTGGGGTTTAATAAAAAAAGAAAAAAGTCCCGCTTTCCATGTGAGCTATTCGTTTTAGTGTACAAAAGCAATGCTTACCAACAATGCGCACGGACACAGCTGCAAGAAATTAGAGTATCTCATGCATTTCCTGTTCAGGATAATTAAGGTGTCACGATAATATAGTGTACGCATAGTTATCGTTTCTCTAATTATTATTTGGGGAGCCGAACGAACTATTCATTGCTGTCATGGTACGACGTTTTTCGTAGTAGTCATTGGTTCACATGAAGTATATTTAAAATATGAATGAATTTTGGCTGATTGGTGGACTTACGTACGTATATCCTCCCAAAATGCTCCATGTCATGCGTTATAGTATTTGTGTTATAGGTTTTGTTTATTGCTTTATGAAGTTTAACGTCCCAAAGCGACTCAGGCTGTGAGAGACGCCGTAGTGAAGGACTCCGGAAATTTCGACCACCAGGGGTTCTTTAACGTGCACTGACGTCGCACAGCACACTGGCGCCTTGTCTTTCGCTTCCATCGAAAAGCGATCGCCGCGGCCGGAATTCTATAGCGCATTTTTGGCGACAGTAGTCGAGCGCCCTAACCACTGAACCACTACGGCGGGTGCATGTGTTATATAGTTACCAGGTGAAGGCGCTTTGACTCGATAAAAGTATGTTCTTTCGAAAGCTTCAGCTACGCTCCCTCCGTTACCCACCGTGTGCTAAAATAAAGACACAGGGGTACAAAACCATATAATTTTAGTCAGTGTTGGTAATGGCACGTGTTTCAGTGATGAGTGGCTGCTAACTTTAACATAGCACTAAAGGTGGTTCTATGGGTGGTGGTTTTCCTAGACGACTGCGTTCTAATTTCTGGAATCACTGGCAGCGCGTACTCAGCAATTTATAATACGTGTTAAACACACTGCGACGACTATTTGTTGTTTTGAAAAATTCACTGTGACAATCAGTAGCATGTGCTACCTTAACCGCACAGTTGTACGAGAGGCATTTTGTCTGATCGTAGCTAATGCGATTACAGATCGGGTGGCCAGCGTAACCAAACATAGTCTCCGTATTTTGCGCACTTTACGAAGTAACAGGCCATGCAGCTCTGACAAAAACTGTCATAGTCACCACAGTCACCAGCGGTGCTTACTCTAAAAGACGCAGCAATAAGTAAAATTAACTGCAAATTCCTTTACACGTGCTTTATCTCTTCCAGGTTTCAACGAGAACAGTTGCAGTTCACACAGCAGAACGCGGAATCACCTGCACACTGTGATAAAAGCATTATCTCTCCGGAAGTACAGCGTGCTTTGCTTATGGTGATGCGCCATGAGCTTCACAGGCTACCTAAATGCGGCAGAATCGAGAATACCACCACACCGATATTCCATAGCATAAGCTAAACAGCAGGTCATTTGTTTAACCTACACCTACATCTGCTACACCATTGTAGGAAATCTCATATATACCTACAATTGATTTTTGCTTCACTGGTGTAGCTGGTGTAGATAAAAAAATGGCCCTAGTTACGCGCTTTAGTACCTCTAATCCCTGCGCCATATCTATACCACACGACACAAAGTGTCATCTGGCACGAACAAATAAGCACCTTAAAAGCGCGGGAAGACGGATCGTCGTATAGACGCGCCGCGAGCCGGGCTTCCTACACAGCATTTCTGGGTCACGACGCTGCACCGTCTAGACCCAGCCACAGCGGGCAACAAATATCGCGTACGCATCTCAAACCGCACGCGTCTGGAGGCGCTTCTTGTGCATTTTTTAATCCTCTGCTTTTCTTCTTATTTTCTTGTGTCAATTTTGAAATTTCTTCTTCCACGTCCGAAGCATTCGCAGTATAGCAAAAAATTTAAATACGCGCAACAACATGCGAGTGGAGTGTAGACACTACACCGTCGTCTCACCACCACCAGCGGCGAGCTCTTTTCTTCTTGCTGGCTACGCTGGTAGAGAGCGCAGCAGCCGCGTGAGCATGAAGTGATGCTTCCCTTCCCTTCCTTTTCTGCGAGGCAGATGCGCGCATCTTGTTTGCTGGAAGGCGTCTCGCGACCAATCTTATTCCCGTCGCAATGCACGAGGACGAAGACGTCTTCTGTGTACGCGGTGTGCGTCTACTTCGGCGTGGCGCACACCAGGAAAGACGTAACAGTCCTGCTCGGGCGAAGGTAGGCAGGCAGTGTATACGTGCCGTGCTGTGGCTTGAAGGGCGCTTATCCCCCTGCACAGGCGCCCGTTTTCTTGTTCGGCGCAGTTTTCTGACCTCGTTGTGTTGAGACGCGCCGTTGCTGCTGCTGCTGCTGCTGCTGCTGCTGCTGCTGCTGCTGCTGCTGCTCATACTCTCATCGTCTTCTCCTTTCCTCTTCTTCCGAGCCTTTCTGCTGCTTCTCTCGCTCTCTTTCTGCCTCTCTGATGTTTCTTTTTCGAATGCGTCCCGTATCTCACTGAGAGGCCCCTCCGCTACCTCCGCCGCCGCCGCCGTCGGCGCTACCGACGACCACTGTAGCCGCAGACCGGGTTACACACTTTGCATGTCTCACCGGCTGCGATGGGGCGAGACCCGTTCTTTCTCTAAGATCGGCTGCTGGTGCTGCCTGACGCACTCGAAGAGACAGGCGAGGACGACCATACTGGCGTAGTCGTTGTATACGCGCGAGCTGCGACAGATCTCTTTATCTTCAATGATCATTGTCAAAAACATTATAAATTGCTTAAAATTACACTGAGTTGAGGCAAGAGAGAGCAAAGGAAGATAACCAAGAGACGGGAACCTACGAACGGAAGACAGCAACGTCCACGGAGTGAAGCTCAATCGCTTCTGAATATTCCAAATAAGACCTAATTGCCTTAACTTCATTTCTCGTGAATAAATTACTCGCAATACCGCGCGAGAGACGTACGCGATCAGTCCCAAACGAAGACATGAGTGACAACATAAAAATGGCAGGATGATAAGAAGAGGCTATCCCTGGTTGGGCCGTACCCATCACTAGACTGTTTTTCAAAGATATCTGCACCATGGAATTCTTTTCTGCGGGAAGGCGCCCCATGGCCCATATAAAGAAGAATGTTCTTGCACCACGCTGAGTGCACATTCGCTTAACACCCTCTAAGGCACTGGTGTCAAGAAGCACCAGATATGACTGCTGACAGAACAGTATGCAGGGAACAAAGATACTGGGAGAACTTGTGTCATCTGCCTTCAGGAGAGGCTATGGAACCAATCTAATGGAAGGGAAAATGAGCAATGGAGCAAATCGAAGGTGTCAGCTAATGTCTTAAGGAATCTTTATCGTGCCTCCTTACGAGCGTCTCCAGTGGGCGCGAATAAATAAGTAGAGGCATAATAAGCGCTGCTAGTCAAAAGGTGCCGTGTGTCAATCTGAAAAAAAAAAAAAAAGCGCGAAACAAACAAAATGATGCATGAACAAGTGAAGGATTAGTCTACCAGACTCTAGAGGAAGAAACAATGTGTCACTGCCGATGAGTTCCCATTTGGAGCGCCGCACGAAAATTATGAATATCCTCTGGATTACCAGCATCTTCTTTCTCCCTCAATAGGACTTCCAGTACTATAGGCAAAGCTTTGCAACCAAGAAGATACTGCAGATTTCTGCAATATTCGCCACATTCAAGAGTGTGTTCGTGGCTTCATATACTACGTTTTCTAAATCGCAGTATAGGCTCCATTGTTGTGAATCTGGTGCACAGAAATTCATATGCACTTAAAGGTGTCATTTACTCAGCTTGTGAGACCGAAATCATTTAATTAGCATCAAACTGCAATAGTCCGCCCCAGATATCCTTGAAAGTACCTAGATCATTAGCCGCACCTGATGCTTCGTAAAACTGTTCAGTCAAATTAAGAGCCTTGTGTCGATCGCTGAATAATCGTCCCGGAAGCCTCAGCAACACTGTTTTGTCAGAACACAAGGATGCGACATGATTATAGCTTAGGTCAAAATGCCGATCTCGTGCGTCATGCATCTATATGCAGGAGTGATTCGTCTTCAAACATCGGTTCTCCTCACGACGGCTGGCATGCTGAAATAGCTGAAACCGAATCTAACTGGAGTTTTCTTTTTTTTTTTTTTTTTATGAGTTTGAGCAACGTGAGAAGCGTCAGTTTTACTCAGGTTGCTCACCGTAAATGAAGAGACACAGAGTCAAGGTTGACTTTACGCGCATGCGCAAACTTTATGCGTCACCATATTCTCTTCCCTGAGGAGCACTGGACATGGCTGGACAGTCTTTACAAGAAGTTGACAAAATAGGTGGTTTAGAGACCACCTCTTAGAAAGCATAGTTCAAGTAGGAGCTCCAAGCAGTACGTGACTGCGAAATACTCTTCACGACGCCAGGATCGTGAATTCACTCGACTGAGTTAAGAAAGAAAAAAAGTGAAGAAACGGAAAGGAAACGACACTAGGACTTCCGTCAGTCGGGCAAACAGACTGTGCGTGTGGTCTTCCTGCTTCACATCTGGCGGACACTTTCGTCGACTTGACCGAGAAACCCACACGGGAGGCGGCGTCCCTCGCCGCCATGCAACACCACCTCCGACCGCCGCTGTCTCACTGGGCTGCTGGGACGCGAGCACGCGGACGCACGCGAGTGAGCGCGTCGTCGTGGTCTTCGTGGTCGTGTTATGTGGGCGCCGCTTCCTGCTGTTGCTACTCCGCGCCCCGCTCGGAGAAGACAAGTGCGTGACAGTGCCGTGTCGGTGTGTTTCAGCATTCTTTTCTTTCACCTTTCTTTGTGGTTCTCTTGCCCTCCTCCTTTTTCTGTAACTTTCGCTTCGCGGTGTCGTGATTGCCCCGATCCTGCGCATTGTGTGTGTGTGTGTGTGTGTGTGTGTGTGTGTGTGTGTGTGTGTGTGTGTGTGTGTGTGTGTGTGTGTGTGTGTGTGTGTGTGTGTGTGTGTGTGTGTGTGTGTGTGTGTGTGTGTGTGTGTGTGTGTGTGTGTGTGTGTGTGCGTGTGTGTGTGCGCGCTTCCTCGATGTGTGACGTTTGTTAGCGTTGAGGCCTTCCGTCGCCACTTTTTCGCGCGGACGGAGAAAGCCGCGTCATATCTTCTGGCTTCATAAATAGATCTATCAGTGTCATTTCCATGCACCGTTTCACAAGGTGGATGGATAGATTAATTATTACCATTCCCTATGAAACGGGACACTTAGTGGGGCCATCCCGTGCAGTAAATTAAGGGGACTGCTTTGATATATTCATAATTGTTAACTTCTTGTCCAATAACGGTTCTTTGCTATTCTTACTTCGGTTTCGTCTCACGCTCCAAGGTATATTTAATGAGTATATTTCTGATTTCACTGATATTTCAAGTAGTTTTTATTTTTTCATCCTGCTTTTACTCCTCCGCTGATGGTGTGCTAATATATTATTTTCGCACTCCCCAGAACTTGGAGCTTCAGGAAGGCGGACAGATTGGATATCTCCTGGATATCTCGATGCGTTCATGTTACGATTACCCTCCTTGATGCCTTTCATACTGGCGCTCCCACTGCTCCGCCTCTATACGCCTCGTCATCACCCTTTATTTTGCGTCACCTCTCCATCTCTCTTACGTTTCGATTCATCTGGAATTCAAAGGACCTTGGTCAAGCAGGGGCGTCTCTTGGGCAGGTTCTATACTTTCGTTTTCTGGCCTTCAGATGTTCTGTATCTTTTGCCTTGAAGTCGTTCTCCTCGTCGTTCACAAAACTGCCCATGCATGCAATGCAGATAATTACGCAGCTGGTCAGGCTAGCAAAACAAGATAAGTGAAAAATTAGCCGGGCTTTAACTCCGCCGATTACGACGTACGAAAGTGTGCTTTGGCATAGTTTTTCTTGGTGGTTTAGCATTGCGAGAGACTAGCTCAGTGCGTTTTCAGAGTGTTAGCTATGCCGCGCCCATTGCGAGTTGTTATTCTAACAGCTAGTACTTCATGTGTTCCACAGATGGCACCACGTACGCCTGCGCCGCATGCTCTTTTCTTGCGCCGTGCAGTAAACATCGTCGTCTTCATCACGTGCCACCTGCAAAACACTCTCGAGCTGTGTATTGAATGTCGTCGTCTTCATGAAGTTCCAAATGCGCCACTCGTTTATTTAATCTTGGTAAATACGCCGTACACACACGCCATTTCGCTATAGATAGAGAGAGACCGCAGCCAGGAATGCTATACCGAGACCATCGAACAAACAGAAGCCAGTCTAGCCCGAAAAGCTTACCAAGCACGCCGAAGCGAGCCAATATCGAAGAAGGAGCAGTGGCTGCGGCAGGTAGCTAGCGCTCGTGAAACTTCTTCGTTTTCATGTAGTAGCCTCTACACGAACATCTACATAACGATAATGCGTACATACCACGTGAGTTCGGACATACCGAACCCGCAGTCTCGGTTATAACTAAGGTGAATGTATACCACGTGATATCGGGTACTACAATCGCGTAAGCTCGGTTGTAACGAATATGTATGCATCATCGTCATAACAGAGGTCAACTAACGCTCGTTGTCCATATTCGGACGCGTCGAAATGTTCAGTTTTTAAACTTCTTTATTTAACGGCATAAAATTGGCTGTACACATGCCTTAAGTTCGAATCTCTATCGCAAACTATTTGCCAACTTAACTATCAGATGGATGCTAAATGGTACGACTCCATCTGAACGCTGAACAAAAAAGGTACCGTCCCCATTCCGATACGAAAGAGGGGAAATTTGGAGCCGTGTGGAGACTCGTTATTGATGTCAGGGTGATAGGGGAAGAGGCCCTGCCACAAGGTTATCTGTTGTGTATGCAGCCGTCGTCGCACACGCCGCTTGCAAGGCGCGACAACTGCAGGCGTCAGAGTTGCTATGGCAAACAGTGAGGCACAAGCGAGATGATTTTTATCACTATTATGATTGTATGTTTTCGCACTAATATTTTTAAACCCAAGTGACAATAATTCATCTATAAAATATATTAAATAAATCCAGGTCCAGAATTTTAGGACACAATTAATTGATGGGCAACTGTGGAATGTTGCCTGACAACTGTAGAAGTTACTGTTATGGTTGTGTTGATGGGGATGGTGTTAGCTTCCGAGGAATGGCTAAAATTAGCTTCTTAGGTTTTTTTTTTTTTTCAATCAGGTCAAAACTGCCTTATAAAACAAACTGGCTGCGGTTTTGAAAATTATGCTGATGCAGCTGCGGAATATTGTAAGGTAGCTTTTATGAACATATTGATCACAATGTTCTAAAGTCTAAAGCAGCCGATGAGTAGCAAGATTTTGCTTCTGAAGTTTGTCCTGTTCTCACAAGTAAGTCGGACTCCCACAAAAAACCACTAGGGCTCGTTATTGAAGGATAATATCGAGAACCTAGATGTCAAATGCCGAAGAAAGATCTGCGGGTGTAATTATTGTCACTGTCAGAAACGTTGTCAGAAACATTGTCAGAGTTATTGACAGAAACGTTGAAGCGAGAAGACACTGATTGATGTCTTCGCTGCAGAGACACACTGTTTTGACCGTTTGTGAGTTGAAGGCCTCTTCTAGGCTGGAAACTCCCCGTGTGCGCGCGAGGGGATATTTTTGCGTAACGTCTGCCGTGCACGCGGCAACACCTTTTCCATGACCCGTCATTGCACCTGCGTTATAAGCGCTGTTGTTTGTCGGTGTAACGGTGCGGCTGAATCATCCCGCGAGTCTCGCTGGGTGATAGATAGATGGATTTATTGAAAGGAAAAGGCAGAGAGGTTGGCCCGAATAATTCAAATCTGGCCTGCTACTCTGCACTGGGGAAGGGGAAGGAGAGAAGAAAGAAGGTCATGATGGGTGACGATGTGGGAGAAGGCATATGAAATATATATACAGACACAGCAGCTTGCTTTACAAACGTGAATCAAGTCCGCTGGCGCTCAAATAACGGCAAAGAGCGCGCACTGCCTGGACGCCCTTCCCCTTGTCCTGCCACGCGCCCAGCAGCAGTTCCTCCGACAGAGGCCTCTTGTCTAAACGCTTCAAGGAAGCAGCTAGCACATTTCTTTCGTTCGCATACTCTGGGCACACCAATAATACATGGTCCACAGTCTCTGGGATGCCACAAGTTAAACATTCCGGTGAGTCCAGCTGTCCAATTAAATGTAAGTATTTGCGCGTGAAAGCCACGTTTAAACGAAGTCGATGTATCAAGCATGTCTGATGACGCGGAATATCACGCGGAACATAAAATTTAAATGTTCGATCAAGCCTTCTTAGACGGATGTGTCGGGCGTCTGGTTGAGCCCAGTAGGCTGCTGTAGCAATATTCATATAACTCTTTAGAAGACACGTCGTATCCGCTCTTGAAAAAGGCACAGCTGTTTGGAAGCCATTGATGAGTGCGCTTTTCGCTTCAACATCGGCCTGCTCATTCCCATGGAGGCCGCAGTGGGCAGGAATCCATTGAAACATTATCATGTGGCCTTGCAGCTGGGCAGATGTGATGAGATCCACAATGTTTAGTGCCAGGGACTGATAGGCAGTGTGGCGTAAGAAGTTTTCCAAAATTTGTAATGCAGTCTTCGAGTCCGTGAATATACACCATTTTTGAGGTGGTTCCCCACATATATAGCGAATAGATTCTCGAATGGCTACAAGTTCGGCAGCGGTTGATGTAGAGGTATGTCCCAAAAGGAAATGCAGAGTCGTTTTCCGAGCTGGTATGACCACAGCTGCAGCGGATGCCTGTGCTGACACAGATCCATCAGTGTATATGTGAATATAACTGGGATATTCTGACCAGATGTGTGCCAGAGTAAGTTGTTCGAGTCCACTAATTGGTACCATTGATTTCTTTAGTATTCCGGGAACACGAAGGTGCACAAAAGGTTTATCCATCGTCCATGGTGGTTGGGTGGGATGATATGGGAGGGCATATCCTGTCGGTACTTGCGACTGATGGCAGCGGAGTGCAGTTGTAAAACTGCAGTCCGGCCTCTCATTCAGAATCTTGCTGAGTGGGTGAAAACGGTGTCTTGTAAGTGCTCGTAAATATACACGAAGTGGTTCGTGTGACAAGTATATGGACATTGGGCGAGCGTGTGCCTCTTCAATTGTGCCTTTGTTAGAGGTGCATCTGGGCAGTCCAAGGCATATTTTCAGTGCCTGCGCTTGCACGCTCTCTAAAGTCCGCAAGCAGGAAATGCTCATACTAGAGAGTACTGGGAGACTGTACCGGATGTAGCCAACAAACAGAGCCTCGTAAAGGCGTATTAAGGAGCGCTCAGTTGGACCCCATTTGATGCCAGCTATGTAACGAAGTACATGGCAAAAATTAATTAGCCTCTTCTTCACCATAGCAATATGTTTCGACCAAGATAGTCGGTGGTCAATAATTACTCCCAAGAATCTGTGCCTGGAGACGTATGGTATTACGACTCCATGAAGGGTAATCGGGTAGCGGCTGACACATTTTCCCGTAAACGCGATCACTGCACACTTTTCTGCCGCTAAAAATAAACCTTGACGCCGTAAGTACATCGATGTTAATGACACAGCTCGTTGCAGTCTCGCACGTAGTTGTGGGCGCGTCGAACCAGAGGCCCAGATGCAGATGTCGTCAGCATATGCACTTATGTGGATGTTAGTTGGCAGTTCACTCACCAGGCCAATTAGCGCAACGTTAAATAAAGTTGGGCTGAGAACTCCTCCCTGTGGAACTCCACGACCGACCTGAAAGTGGGTAGTATCTCCTTCAGGCGTAGTCATGTAAACAGAACGGCCGCTGAGATAGCTTACAATCCACAAGTACAGCCGGCCACCAACTCCCACGTCGTCAAGTCCATCAAAAATAGCTTCATGGAGGACGTTGTCGTAAGCTCCCTTTATATCTAAAAATGCAGCAGCTACTAGTCGACGGTGATGCTTTTCGTGTTCTACTGTCGCCACAAGGTCGATGACGCTGTCAATGGAAGAGCGTCCGCGGCGAAATCCAGTCATCATATTAGGATAAAGATCATTACTCTCTAGATACCACTCAAGTCTTGCCAGCACCATGCGCTCCATAACTTTTCCAACACAGCTTGCTAGGGCAACTGGCCGGTATGAGGTAAGTTCGAGAGGAGGCTTTCCAGGCTTCAAAAGAGCAACCAGGCGGCTAATTTTCCAGTGTTCAGGAACAGTACTAGAAGCCCATATATCATTGAAATAATTAAGTAGTGCAGTTCTACCATCCTTGCCCAGGTTCGATAAGGTTGAATAAGTAATCCCGTCAGGACCAGGTGCAGATGAATGCCGACAAGAAGCAAGAGCGGCGTCTAATTCAGCTATTGTAAAGGGCACGTCGTATTGATCATTCGGCGAAGGTGGTGCAAAAACCTCTGAAATTGGTAACTGTGCCTGGTTTGTGCCCACAACCATTTTACAAAAATCTTCAGCTACGTCAACTTCATTGCGGCGTTGGTAAAGGGCCAGGGCACGAAAAGGGTGCCTTTCTCGCGGAGGTGTGCGCAAGCTTCTCGCAACATGCCAGATACGCGACAGGGGCTTACGGGGATCCAGTGATGAGCAGAACTGTCTCCAACGTTGTCGTCCTAACCTCTCCAGGTGACGCAAAACTTGACGTTTAGCTCGGCGAGAAAGTGCGAGATCTTGCGCGGATTTCGTTCTTCTGTACTTCCTTTCAGCCCGCCGACGGATCGCGCGAAGCCGCTCGAATTCCACGTCGATGCTGGACACTGACACCGGCACACTAACATAGCGAGTGTTCTCACTGAGAGAGGAAGTAATGAGGCCCTCTATTTGAGATGGTGACTGGAGGACCACGCTGGAAGTCTCCACCGCTGCCCTAAAGGCGGGCCAGTCTGTGTATTGCACACGAGGTGAAGTGGCAGGTGCAAACCACTTGATGCATATGTACGTTGGTATATGATCACTCCCATGTGTTTCCACATCACTACACCAAGAAACGGAGGGATGGAGGTTTCTGGAAACAAACGCCACATCCAAGCAGCTGCTGTAGGTTGTTCCGCGTAGAAACGTCGGTGAGCCGTCGTTTATATTGACGAGATCTTGCGTATGCATAAAGTCTGCCAGGTCTCTTCCTCTATTGCTCATTATTGCACTACCCCACTGAGGGTGGTGAGCATTAAAGTCCCCCACAATAATACGAGGAGCTGCACAACACTGGATTGTTGAAAATAGATATGATTTGTCCAAGCCATCCCTCGGTGGAATATAAGCGCCAATTACAGAACATACTCGTCCTTTCAGGGTTAACGTCAAACAAATGTAGTGGTTCGTGTTGTGGGGCTGCAGAGCATGGCGGACGTGCGCAATGTCTTGGCGTACACATACCAGCACTTTGCTTGTTTCGTTTGCTTCTCTAGACCATAGCAGAACATATCCAGAAAGGCGGAAAGCAGCCGGCATGTTGGGCTCACAGATCACAATCACAGGAAAGCGGTACTTCTGTACCCGCTGTCGGAAGTCACTCAGCCGACCACGCAGGCCTCGGGCATTCCATTGCATCACAACACTGCGGCGCAAGTGCATCGTCACAGAGGTGGGGTTAGTTTGTGGCGCCATTGTGAATTATTGCAATGCCGCCAAGAGCGGCTCAAATGCGTCCAAGAACTGAACAGCAAACTTTGCTGTTTGCGTGTTGATGCTGGAGAGCAGCACCCGCATTGAACGAACCAGCTGTTTCAGCATTTCTTTTACCTGCTGGCTGTCGGGGTTGTCGGAATTTTCAGTACGTGTGGCAACCAAACTGGGATTAGGCCTGGCGTTGGCCTTTGATGGTAGAGCTGGCCACTCAGCATCAGAGGCGGTAGGTAATACAACAGCCTCTGTCTGATCCTTGGCATGTGACACTGTCTGCGACATTACAGCAAGAGTACTCTTAGCGGGATTAGACTCAATCTGTTGTGGCACCTGAGCTGACGTTAACTCTGAAGTTGACTTATCCAGGCTAGGCTTGCCTTCCGATTCCTTGTGTCGGCGTCGGGAACGGTGCTTGCGACGACGAATAGACGCGGCCGCTTCTTGATGAGTCGAGTTATCTCTCACCATCTTTTTTAGTATACGTTTTTCATCCCGAATTTTAGGACAGTCCTTAGCCGTCGATTCATGGGCACCCGAGCAGTTAGAACACCTGACAGTCTCCGCCTCGCATGCGTCATGAGGATGCGTACCGCCGCATCGACGGCAGGATACCTCGTTTCGACAAACGGCGCTCACATGTCCGATCTTGTGGCATTTGTGGCACTGAACAGGTCTTGGAACATACATCCGAACTGGGTGCCTCACATAGCCCACTTTAACGTGGGATGGGAGGGATTCAGTTTCAAAAACTACTTTAACGCACTTTGAGCGGCCGAATCGATGAACATCCACAATGCGCGCCGTAGATTTGATCAGCGTGCAGAGATCGCTTTCACTTATCTCGGGGTCAACGTCGCTGATTACACCTGCAGTAGTCTTTTTCCCATGTGCAAGGAAGGAACGGACCGGCATGTTGCCTAGCGCACCAATTCCTTTCAGCTTGTCCACTGTAGCCTGGGATTTGACATCCACGGTTAGAACATTCTTCCAGGGATTAATTCTGACTTCGTCAACTTCACCGGGAACCAGCTGGTCGAAAAACTGCGTCAGGTGCTGTCTGTTTATCACATTCAGATTCGCCGTTGCCGTTGTTGGTACGAAGGCCACGGAGAAGATCCCTTGCTTTTCAGCGTTCTTCTTTGGTGTCTCACATCCTTTGCCTGGCGCATTTCTAAGCTTTTACTTTTGTCTCCTAACGCTGTTTATCGAAACTACACCATGTGCAAATAACCTTTCCCGCTAAGTTTTTTTTATTTATTTTTTTTTGTATCAATTCTCGTTTCATTCGAGCCGAAAGAGCAAGATGTGCTTGCTTACACTGCTGGAATAAAGCGAGGAGGACGTCACATGAAGTGTCGCGCGCTGTTACTTCTTCGGTATTCGCCGCCACTCATCAGACAGGTTCTGGGAAAAACCTCGGCATTATTTTGGGCTTAATCGCAAAGGGGGGATGATGACACTATGCTAATCCACTCTGACGCACGTCTGTCGCAGTAGGCGATCTCTAATGACACATCTTTTTCAGAAACAGCGACGCCTAATTTAGAATCGGGCCTTTAATTTTGCATTCGGTCAAAAAACGGGGAGAAAGCGTAACGCGCGACGCATGGGAAATGCGAAATAATTAAGGGCAGCAGAAATATTGTGAGCAGGTGCCTTTTGCACTCTAGATGAGCTATATTAATAGCCGTAACATGAAAGCATGCATAAAATAAAGATCACGTGTGCTTTAAGAAATGTGATTCGTTAGATAATGCCACGTTTTACGTTACAAGTGAAATGGATATGCACTTTGCATGCGTAATTGACTCCGTTTGCGCGTCGTCGGCTTTTAGTAGCCAGACGGAAGCTTCTGATAATGAAGCGCGATCAACTTTCATCTATTTCTGGTTCTTTCCCTGTTGGGCCCTTTTAACTTCTTACAGCAGCGGCTGGCGGAGGAAACACAATTATTTTTCAGCATCCATTGCGTCCTAATCAACTTAACAAGTTGGCGCAATGATGACAGCTAGCCTTTAGCTTTCAAGATTAGACATGACGGGTTTTCAAAAGAAACAGAGTAATGAAGGTCAGTTGCTCAAGCTTCATTAATCGTCGTTCTAGGTATGAGAGGTATGAAGAATTAAGGAAATGTACAAGCTCGAGCTGATTGTTTCTTTCTTTTAGTTCTTTATTTCTTGAGTGAGGCGCAGCTGTTAAAATACTGAGAAGGAAACGAAGAGGCGTCGTGTGCTGTGCGATGTCAGCGCACGTTAAAGATCCCCAGGTGGTCGAAATTACTCCGTAGCCCTCCACTACGGCTCCTCTTTCTCTCTTTCCACTTTCATTCCCACCTTCCTCCCTTCCCTTACGACGCGGTTCGGGTGTCCACAGAGCAAGTGTGACAG
>NC_139347.1:99270417-99320417 GCF_055883805.1 Amblyomma maculatum | reverse complement strand
AGGAATTAGCGTTGAGCCTTTAACAACTATTGTTAACTCCTCATGTTAGTACCGTACAGCAGCGCCACCGCTGGCACTTTAATGTTTCACGTTATTGATTTGGTTTATTGAGTTAAAACTCCCAAAGCGATTAAGACAATCATAGACGTTGTAGTGGAAGGCCTAGGAAATTGCGACCACTTGGTTCTTTGGTTTGGTTTGGCAAAACTTTATTTCCCACAGTAGGGGTCCTGGAGGACACTCGGCTAGGCGCCAGGTGTAGAGGGCAGCTCCCACGTCGGAACAGAGAGCCCGAAGCTCTCCGCCGCCGCGCGGGCCTCCTGGACAGCCCGGACCTTGGTTCTGGACTTGATTCTTTAACGTGCACTTACATCACACAGCACACACCCGAAAGCCTTGGTTTTCGCCTCCATCGAAAAGCAGCCGCTGCAGCCGCGATTCGATCCCGCATCTTTGCGCTTTCAGAATATATTGCTCACTTTATACGATTATTCTCAAAAGTAGCGAAGTTAGACCAAATATTCGGTTTCGGTTCGTGTTCAGTTTGGTGCTACCGTTATTCCATTTAATTCGATATAGAAAACTGCACTGTTTCCATTTGATTCGGCAGTGGAGACATAGTGGTATTCGTAACCGATTCGGTGAAAAAAAAAAAAAGTGTTTTCCGCACCACCCTAAAGATTATTCGTGAAGTCATCTTGAAAATTGCCAACTTCAACTTTGTCCAGGCGTTGCGTTGGAAAATATCTGAATACGTAGCGAAATGCACAGTGGCTCAGACCGTACATCAACCGAGCATATCGGTTGATCTCAGCTCTACGTCTCTCAGCTTCGAAGCCCACTTCGGACGTACAGCGAAAGCTTCGAAAGGGTTAGTGATTCTCTTTTCCACACCTTGTTTGCCGCACTGCGTTTGCGACGTGCCGTATGTAAATACCTGCCGTGTGACTTGACGTCGCCTAAAGGAGGGTGGGCGAGCTCCTGAAAAAAAGAAGCGCCGTTCTCCTACGCACTGCTAGAAGCGCGGATGTATACGAACGTATGTATGGGTGCACCGGCACAAGCCGGCACCATGACGTTTAGGGAGCGGCGTCTGAGGTCCTCTCACTCGCGTGGGCATTGTGTTGCGAGGACGTCCCGAGCGTCACGCGAGCGTTGCGCGTGGGTTGTCATTTTCCTTTTTTTTTTTTTGCATCGTGAAAAGAAGAGTTAAACGTAGGAAGTAAGAAAAATGCCCCACAGACACGCGCCACTTTTCCAGGACACCTTTTGAAAGCGAACGGAAGTGCGCGTGTGACGTAAGTGCGATGCAACGCCTTTATATTCGCTACATTTTTATTAAAAGAAAATCCGGCGTCGGCCTTGTCGGCGTTGGCGTTGCGAGTGATAAATCGTGGTTATATGACTCTGGAAGTAGGTGTATGGCAGGTGACACGGCCGAGAATAAATTGATTGTCGGGTTGTGCGATTTTACGACACTACACATGACACGGTTGAGATGGCAGGGTGAGATGGTAATCGAATGCCCTTGGATCGCAAGTCAGACACGGCACCCCTAAGAGATGCAGGAAATGCTCCATCAAGTATGCAAGTGGGGCTTTACCTCCCATAATGTAGTAGCCTACGACTGTGCGCTGATGAGTATAATAATAATAATAATAATAATAATAATAATAATAATAATAATAATAATAATAATAATAATAATAATAATAATAATAATAATAATAATAATAATAATAATAACAATAATAATAATAATAATAATAATAATAATAATAATAATAATAATAATAATAATAATAATAATAATAATAATAATAATAATAATAACAATTTCGCTTATATCACCCTAAGTTCACGGAGGAAGCGGAAATAAAAGCGATTAACGCTTAACAAAGTTCCACACCCCTTAAGTGTGCAATAACAAAGACACTAATTGATGGGATAATATGATTAACCGGTAACAAAGTGTACATCGGTGGGAGACGAACGTGCTTGAAAGAGGATCGGCCAAGGGGGTGCTGACGAGAGCTATTAACGCTCTCCGCGTCATACCTACGAATTCCCTTTATTCAAGCGAAGTGCTTTTAAATGACTAGCACGAAATTCTAATTTCTGCATGACTTTTAAGCTGAAGCGGAGTTGAAGAGAAGCAATCACTGTACTATATAACGGCTCTTGAAAGGCATTCCTTATCCTTCGATTCGGTTCCTTTATTCTCGTGCCATTGTTATCACCCGGCGCGCCTAGCAGCCGAATTAGACTAGAGTTGGTTTTGAAGAATATTGACACATTCCCGTTTTTTTTTTTTTTATCTCTCTCTCTCTCTTTAGCCATACGTATAGTTACGAGTAAAGGTGAGCACGATCCGCGTGTTTCAGTTGTCGGGAATTCTTAATGAACTCAACCTTAACCTGTAATCATGATCAGGATTGATTATTTCTGTTCCCATATTCCATCATTTAATAATGAGGTGTAATCGAGTCGTATTATGCACCCCCCCCCCCCCCCCCCCCTTTATTTGAAATTTATGTTGACTTTTTACGATGTGTATTGCCTCGGGGCATAATAGGAATGTTATGAAGGATGAAAGGTATACGATCAAATACATGGGAAAAAAGGGTTGGCTGATGTAATGAAGTCTAGAAGTGAACGATGGTATGGTTCCTGCGTCCAAGTGGCATATAACGGAGGATTATAGGGGGAGAGGCCAGCTGTCACCAGGTGCCGGATCCGCGTCGGCTTCAGCGCTGGACATTCCCACAACATGTAGTGGATATCCGCTTCTGTATCACGGGACTTGCAGACGGGACATCCAGGATGGGGATACAAATCTCGAAATTGAGGCCACTTGAGTCATATTTCATTTAATTGGGAGTGACGTCAGAGTGATGGCACTTGTCATGGAAAAAGAGCAAATGGGCAATGGCTGAAATCTCAAGGTAGGAGTCGACACGCCAGCGATAGCATCCGCAACTCGTGGCACTCACTGGTTAGCCATTGGCTAACCAGTAATAGGTGAGGTTTGGTCCCCTCCGTGAGTCAATGGTTCAATGGCTGGTCACACACTTCGCTTGAAAAGTTTGAAAACCACTACGGTGCAAAGAAGACAATAAAAGAAAGAAAACGATACCACCTGCGCTTGAAAGGCTGCGGCTGCCTACCCCAACAAGTGTGACCTATATGCCAGAGGACCAAATAGATTAAAAATGGCTACTGAATTGTGGATTCTTATATGGTGCGGTCCTTGGCCAATAACAGAGACGACAGCCCAGACGGTGGTGAATAGATCGCTAACCGAATAATTAGAACCTTGAGAGCTGCCTCTTGCTTGTTATATTGCGCAGCAAAATGTGAGGCCGTTGGAAGGGGCGTCAGTTCCGAGGCCTCCGTCTTTATGCGCTATTCGTTTTCTGGCTTGTTCATTTTCTTCCTCATTTGCAACTGTCTGCAGTTGCTAAGCCCGTAGTAGTAGTTCAAGACTTTATTGTACTACTTGAGGCGCAATACTTAGGCGCCTAATACATCGATGGCCTGCTGGACGAGCAGGCGCTGTTCTTCTTCACCCTCAGCACCAAGCCAGTCCACCCAGGTCCAGATAGTATGGGAGCAGGTGGGAAAGAATCCCCATTGCAATGCAACCGGGCATGAAAATAGGCAGTGTGAAAGGTTGGCATAAGGGGAAGGGCAGTTGGGGCATGATGGATCGCGACGGAATTTGTAGAGATATAGCCGGGCAGGGGTTATGAGTGTGTTCAACTGTATTTGCCGAAGGATATGAGCCTCCCGAACGGAAAGATTAGGATGAGGGTCGGGGTAGAGCTTGCGGTCCAAGCGAGCAGTATTCTAGTATTCGCTGATGGTGGCGCAAAGAGACACTTTCGACCCGCTCTCCAAGGATCTTGGCCAGGGGATAAACGATGCCCGGTTACGAGTTTCACGGGCGAGCTGGTTCGCCAGCTTATTGCCGTCAATCCCCGAGTGTCCAGGGATCCATCGGAGGAAGACGGAGCAGGGCTGTACCTAGTGGCACGGGCAGAGGCATATTATTATTATTATTTTTTTTTTTTGGGGGGGGGGGGGGGGGAGTAGCCTCACTATAATATATGTCTGCAGTTGTTGTTAAAAAGACACTTCATGCATTTTTTTTTGGTTCGCTACAATACTTTAACCCCAAATACTCCACGCTGCATACTACGGGACTTGAGGATGAACAAGGGAAAGAACCACGATAAGATACTGTCCTTCTTCTCTTGCATAATCCTTCTGTTCGGCCGTAAGAACAGCATATGGGCCACTTTCTGTGTAGTTCTTTATCGCGCTGGCAAGAAGAACAGAGGAAACCGGAAACGGACAATATATTACACCCAGGAGCACGGCGCGAACCAAAGGAGAACATGTTTGTTCAGCGCTGCGTATACGCTGCCGTATCACACTCAGATTCGACTCCGCCGGACGATAAAGTCTTAGCGGCCCGACGAAGACATCGGGCGTCGCCGTCACTGAGAGGAAACACGACCGTTTCCGGTACGCGCACCGTAGTGCGCCGACCCATCCCCGCCTTCCTCTTCTTCGCTTCGGTCGCACGGGCGGCAGTCCATGTGCAGACACGCTAATGCGTATGGGGCCAACGCAGTTTGCCCTCCTCACGCGAACGGGCGCCTTTTAAAGGGGGACCGCGCACTTCAAACGAGTTGTTTGCGCTGCTGGCTGCGCGCGCATCTCCTCTTCGAGGAGAGAACCTCGTTCATGTGAGCGATTCGATATGCAAATATCACATTTGTCCAGGGCGCTCCCGTGTACACAAGGTCGACCCTCTGCTCCCCTTGTCTCATTCATCGCTATTTACGATCCATTCTATTCTCTTTTATTTCGCTCTCCACAAGAAAGCAATAACGAAAGGTTGTGTTTAAATGGTTTCCCCGATGGATAGAGGAGCCCGAAGGCGATTGTCAAAACAACTTTGGTCTGTCCGTCGGTAGCCGGGAGCGTATCTCCGGCCTGTCACTGCGGCGACCCGTCGTCAGCTTTTCCGTAAGTGCCCGCGCGTTGCCTCTTCGAAGGCTTCCTACAAGACGGACAAGCGCTTGTGTGAGTTTTTAGCGCGTACGTGTTTTCCTTCGGTGGTAAAGCTGTTTTGAAAAGCAGGGAATTATGCTTCGGGCGAGTAATCTGCACTGCAGTTCGTGCAAGTACATCGGAGCCCGAAGGCACGTAAGAGCTGTTCGCGAACGCTGGCGCCAGTTTAACTTCGGTAATCACTCTATGCATCGCAGTGCTATACGGCCAGAGTCCTAATCAGATCAAGCCACAACAGCTTTAATGATTCGGCACTAGATCAGATGATGTCAACTTTTCTAGTTTCCGGTCCTGTCTAATAGAAAATTCTGAGAAAGGATATAAGGCGCTTCAGCAGTGAGTTTGAGGCTACCTCCTAGCGGGACTTGAGGCACTCCTAAGTTGCGCTCAGACGTTCGTCATAACTCGTAATCTGCCCAAGCAGCAGTTGGCGCTTGCATGTTCAAAAAGGCATTTCACAGTACTTAGCGCCGTAGACGACAAATTGTGTTGGGCGCATTTGTTTCTTAGAGCTCCGCGCTTCGGACTCATCAGGCTGTCCGCGATATCTGTAGAATTGAGGGGTGAGAAGAAAGAACAGCTTGCCTTCGTAATGAACTATGGGATCTTTAGCAAGTATGTATGGCAGTAGGGAGCCAAGATAGAATCGGTCAAGGATGGTGGATGTAGTGCCCAATCGTCAGTGTTCGTATCAATTCAGCAGCTGCGACCACTACTCATTTGCGAAAGTAGAGCCAGTAGTAGAAACGAGGTGTAAAGTATCACTCCCGTTTGTATAGCGCTGCTCCTTTTGTTCATCACGTTGCGCAGTCTTATCTCTAAAGTGGTAGTTTTCACCGTTGCCCTTATAAGGTCTTACCTCTGAAGCCACGATGGCACTCAAGTTATTACTTTTCGTCACATTCATAATCAGATAGCTCATATTTAAGCAGAACAGGCACTTCTCGCGGTACTTTTCAATGGCCGTTTTGTTCCAGTAAGAGGTGGGCGTTTGACAAATATGTCTTCGACCTCACCTAGACCTCGAATGAAATTTGGTGACCTTACTGAACATCAACCTCATTGTTTGACCTTTGAGATCTGCTTAGGCACCCTCAATTCACTTATGCAGAGGTGCCTTATATATGTACTTATGTCTTTTTTTTTTAATTTTTACTTCGGTAATCACATAAATTAGTAATGTAATCTGTTTAGGGGAAAGATAAACACAAAGTAGAAGGAAAAACAACGTGCCGATGGTGGGGACCGAACCCACGACCTCCGAATATCGCGTCCGGTGCTCTTCCAACTGAGCTACATCGGCCGCTGTCCCACCTGCTACTTTCTTGGGTATATATATATATATATATATATATATATATATATATATATATATATATATCCGAAGAAGGAGTGAGTGGCTCCACGATATATTTACAGGGGGTTTGGTGGACGATGCGGTAGGGGTCGTGATATTCGGTTCGAAATTTTGATGTCAATCCTGGTGGGGTGCCAGGAACCCAGAGCCAAACGAGGGATATTTCGGATGGTGGACCGTCCTTCTTCAGTGTAGAATTGAGAATGAGTTCGGATTAAAAACACATTAAAAGATAGACTAAATGAGTTAATAAGCCAACCTGTATTAAGGCTGGTTTACACTGGCGACTCGCGGAGGTCGCGCGGCTCGATTCGTCACGGAGGGGGAGACTGGCGACAATCGTCGATCAACAGGGAGTGTTCACACCGGAATGCGACTCGCTTCACGACAAACCCCTCTGCGAACGAGATTTGAACGAAGAGCCGACTTTCGCGCCTTTAGGGCTTCTGCTACCGCGCTCGGGGTAGATCAATTCGGACTCATTTCGGTTATGAATATGTGAAATTATCAGCGAAGAACAGGATCTTATGGTTATCCTCATGTTTAGGACTGTTTCGACAGCCAACCCGCTATAGTTCGACGAAGACGGAAGCGCGGCGGTGGTGTGTGGGCTGTTGCTAGCGTCCTCGCGAATTAGCAGATCACGAAATCGCCTCATGCCCGAGCGTCAAGCACATCATCAATAATACGAGTAAAAACGCGAATTAGTACGCGTGACTCTCGAAGCGATCCTTGACATGTGTGCCCAACAACTGCGGGCGCAGTAAGTCGATCGTGCACACGCGCGCATGCACTCTTGAATTTCCCCGCCTTGGAAGGAGGCAGAAGCGCTGCGGATTGGCTCAGTAATTTTGCGACTTCAAGTCGCGTCGCAAGAAATCGGTCAGCGAGCGATTCCATCAAACTACCTCAAACGGGTCGCTGGCGACTCGTTCGTGTCGCCCCCTCCGTGACGAATCGTGTCGCGCGACCTCCGCGAGTCGCCAGTGTGAACCAGCCTTTAAAGATGCTTACATCGGGAATCCTTCAGACATCTTATAGTAGCGCGAAAAAACACACACAAGACAGGGTACAGGATAGCGCTTGTCCTGTACCCTGTCTTGTGTGTGTTTTTTCGCGCTACTATAAGATGTCTGAAGTACTGCACCAACTAGGCCAACAACACATCTTACTGTTACATCGGGAAACATATGTGGTAAATAACTGAAAATGATAGGTGCTACGTTATATAATGTCAGCCAGGGAATCTGAACAAGCTCTGCTAGTTTTCACCGCTGCCACAAAGAATTCCGTGGCGCTGCTGGACTTCATCAAAATCTGCGCAAAAATTTCGGATTCGTCGGTATTTATCACTGGTTTTCTGTGCTTGTCAGAAAGAGTTGGTGCGAACGCTGGAAGCATTTAATTGTACACGCCTCTCAGCGAAGAGGAAGATTAAGGCATCACAATCACTTCGCTGGGGCGAGTCTCACGGGACTCCTAGTTTTGAAAAAAATAATAATAATAATTACTAGTTTAAAATAACTTCATCAAGTAAGGGGTGTTCGATGCTGGCGGGGATTAAATGAAGTTAGTAACTGAAAACCCAGAAAAGCTGCCCCGCCGCGGTGGTGCAGTGGCTAGGCAGCTCAACGTCTGTGATGCGGGATCGAATCCCGGCCGCAGATGGCGTTTTTAGATGAAAGCGTAAAGCTAGGCGCCCGTGTTGTGTGCAATGCAGTGCACGTTACGGGACTCCAGGTGAAGTAAATTTCCGGAGCCCTCCACGACGGCGTCTCTCATAGCCTGAGTCGCTTTGGGACGTTAAACCCCTTAAAGCAAACCAAACCAGAAAAGCTGGTACCCCCATTTCACATTTTTTTTTTTGTAGAATGTTTGAATTTCTGTTCTGGCCATGTGATCACTTTTTTATGGCAGTTCCCCAAAAAGCATGTGGTCACGAAGAAATTATCTGATTGTCCAACATACTGACGACCATATGTATCAGCAGCGCGAATACAACCAGGAAACAAAGGCAGATAGGGCAGGGCGCTGAACTTCCAACTTTTTTGAAAAGATGAAAGTTCAGCACTGAGTTCTATCTGCTTTTTCTTTTTCTGTTTGTGTTCTAGCCACTGGTACATATGGATCGTAACCAACTAGCCCGGCAAATCGCGTTACACTAACGACGCCAGACGTCGTGACGTGATTCAGCTAGCGTTACGAAGCGTAGACCTTGCTGCATATAGATATAGCGGTCAAGCAGCGCGAATCGAGCGATTGCTCTTTAAATTGCAGCTGAGTTTGGCGCGTAACCTGCACGTACGGACTGTCGCAATAATTTGTGGGCCTTGTGCGACAGCCTCATGTATTTTATAAAGGGCCACTGACACGGCATTTGTGGTATAATTCTAAGAAAATACATCCGGAGAGGTGGTCTTTTCGAGTATTCACGTTAAGTTCAAAAGCTTTGCGTGGAGCTTATAATTTACAAATAATTCTTAAAAGGTGCTCCTGGCGAGCTCAGCTCTCACAACCGATTATGGAGGCACGTTCCCGCGCGCAAAAATCCCCGATTGCGTCAGCGGGGGCTTATTGTGTGCGCTCACTCATTGGACGCTCCCATTTGACGCGGGTGGGACAGGGCAGTGTTCATGTATATGCCCCCATATACAGGTTTATGTATATGTTCCCATGTACAGGTTCCCATCCCCTTCATGGATCACTGCCTTGTCGTGGCGGAGGGGCTTGCGAAACTCGATGAAGTCGTGAGCTCTGCTGTGTAGGGCCACTCAAGATAGACAGGTCACGGCAGAGAGTTCTGACAAAATGTGATTCACTGGATAAGGTAATGGCAACCCACTCCAGTATTTCCTGCCAAGAAAACCCTATGGCCAGCCACAATATTATTAAAGATATGGCGCCGGAAGATGAGCCCCCCAGGTTGGAAGGCGTCCCACATGTTACTGGGGATGAACAAAGGGCGATTCCTAGTAGCTCCAGGACGAATGAAGCGGCTGGGCTAAAGCCAAAAGGACGCTCAGTTGTGGATGTGTCGGGAAGCGACCGGAAAGTCCGATGTTGCAAGGAGATGTATCACATAGCAACATGGAATGTAAAATCTATGACGCAAGGTAAACTGGATATCGTCAAGCGAGAAATGGACAGATTGAACATTGATATCTTGGGTATCAGCGAGCTCAAGTGGACCGGAATGGGAGAATTTAACTCCGGCGACCATTATGTCTTTTATTGTGGGCACGAATCCAAGAGAAGGAATGGGGTCGCTCTCATTATAAACAGAAGAATGGGCAAAGCAGTGCTAGGGTACAACCCCAAAAACGACCGAATGATTTCACTTCGGATCCAAGGTCACCCTTTCAACACAACAGTTATCCAAGTCTATGCACCGACCACTACTGCTGAAGAAGCTGACGTTGAGAGATTTTATGCGGACCTACAATGCCTTTTAGACCGCACCCCATCATCAGACGTCGTTTTTCTCATAGGAGACTGGAATGCTAAGGTCGGGAGTGAAGAAATATCCGGAATTACAGGCAAGTTCGGTCTTGGTGAGCCAAATGAAGCTGGGCAGAGGCTAGTAGAGTTCTGTCAAGAAAACAACCTGACCATAGCGAATACTCATTTTCAACAGCACAAGAGGCGCCTGTACACATGGATTTCACCGGACGGTCTGTACAGGAATCAGATCGATTATATTATTTGCCGGCAGAGATGGAGAAGCGCTATACAAGCAGTAAAAACAAGGCCTGGGGCCGATTGTGGCACCGATCATCAGCTTCTTGTTGCCAAAATTAAGCTTCGATTGAGGAAAACGCAGAAAACTAGAAGGCCTTTCAGGTATGATCTGGATCAGATTCCATTAGAATATGCTGTGGAAGTGAGGAATCGATTTCAAGAATTAGATCTAGAAGACAAAGAGCCCGAAGAGATGTGGACTGATGTTCGCAATATAATACAAGAAGTTGCTACTAAGGTAGTTCCAAAGCAAAAGAAATGCAAGAAAGCAAACTGGTTATCTGAAGAGGCTTTGCAAATAGCTGAGGAAAGGAGGATGGCAAAAGTTATGGGGGAAAGAGAAAGATACAAGGTTCTCAATGCGGATTTTCAGAAAATAGCAAGGAGAGATAAGAATGCCTTCCTGAACATACAGTGCCAAGCAGTTGAGGACAACAGCCAATTAAGGAACACAAGAGCTCTATATAAGACAATCAAAGATATCAAAGGAAGCTTCTGTGCTAAGATGGGCGTGATAAAGGACAAACGAGGCAAGGACCTCACTGAAGCCGCAGAGATAAAGAAGAGGTGGCAGGAATACACAGAAGAACTGTACAAGAAGGACCTGAATGTGCAAACCCAACATAAGACGGTTGTGATCACTGACCTCGAGCCGGGCATCCTGAAGAGTGAAGTTGAATGGGCCTTAGCCAGCCTTGCTAAGAACAAAGCTAGCGGAATTGATAGCATTCCAGCTGAGTTGCTTCAAAACCTCAACCATGACGCTGTTAACATTCTGCATACATTATGTCAGAAGATTTGGACAACCCTGCAGTGGCCACAGGATTGGAGGAGGTCAGTTTACATCCCCATTCCAAAGAAAGGCAGTGCCAAAGATTTGTTCCAACTACCGCACGATCGCGCTTATTTCGCATGCTAGCAAGGTGATGTTGAAAATCCTCCAAGGTAGGCTGCAGCAGTATGTGGATCGGGAGCTTCCGGACGTGCAAGCTGGGTTTCGCAAGGGCAGAGGAACTAGAGACCAAGTTGTCAACCTTCGCTGGATCATGGAAAAAGCAAGAAAGTTCCAGAAACCCATCTACATCTGCTTTATTGATTATGCGAAAGCGTTTGACTGCGTAGATCACAGCAGATTGTGGCAAGCTCTCCAAGAGATGGGAGTTCCAATTCACCTTATCTGTCTCCTTAGGAACCTGTATGAAGGGCAAGAGGCCACAGTCAGAACTGGGCATGGTCTTACTGATTGGTTTCCAATTGAGAAAGGAGTGAGGCAAGGCTGCATACTGTCGCCCTGCCTATTTGACCTATATGCAGAGTGCATCATGAGGAAGGCTGGTCTGGACGAGTCTTCAGCTGGAGTGAAGATTGCTGGAAAACGTATCAACAACCTTAGATATGCGGATGATACCACTTTAATGGCAGAAAGTGAAGCGGAACTCAAGAGACTTCTGATGCGCGTACAAGAAGAGAGTGAGAAGTTTGGGCTTAAACTGAACATTAAAAAGACAAAGATCATGGCGTCTTGCCCTATCAAGTCCTGGAGCATCAAGGGACAAGAAGTGGAAGGACAGATTTTCTCTTCTTGGGCTCCAAGATTAGCTCGGAAGGAGACTGCAGCCATGAAATTAGGAGACGCCTGCTTCTGGGAAAGAGAGCAATGGTTAGCTTTGACCGCCTAGTAAAGAGCAGAGACATTAGTCTGCCAACCAAGATCCGTATAACTCGTGCTATGGTATTTCCAGTTGTGATGTATGGATGCGAGAGTTGGACTGTGAAAAAGGCTGACCGCCGAAGAATTGACGCGTTTGAATTGTGGTGCTGGCGAAGACTCTTGAGAGTTCCTTGGACTGCGAGAAGATCAAATCAATCAATATTGTCGACCATAAACCCTGACTGCTCATTGGAGGGTCAAATTCTAAAGTTAAAGCTCAGCTACTTTGGTCATCTGATGAGAAGAGAGGAGTCGCTGGAGAAAGATTTGATGTTGGGAAAGGTTGAGGGTCGCCGGAGAAGGGTTAGCAAGGAAAACGATGGTTAGATGGCATCCTCGAGGCACAGCAGATGAAGTTATGTGACGTTAGGAAGATAGTGAGAGACCGGAAAGCGTGGCGTGACATGGTCAATAGGGTCACGAAGAGTCGGACACGACTGAACGACTGAACTGAACTGAACAGGTTCCCATATACAGGCTCCCGTATACATATACAGGAGCACTCGAACAAGGCAAAGTGGGCGTTGTCATGGCTTATTTTCATTTTTGTTCTGAGTTGCGCTGAGTTAAGGGGGAAGGAGAGGCGTCATTTTCGATCGTTGATACATTCGGGCTTTAATTACGCCAGCTTAAACACATTATATATATATATATATATATATATATATATATATATATATATATATATATATATATATATATATATATATATATATATATATATATATATATATATATATATATTTTTTTTTTTTTTTTTGCGTTGGTGGAGAGGACTGATGAGATACTTATTTCTTGTGTGCGTTTTCTAGTTTCAATAAATAGCTTTCATGGGCCGTTTAAAGTGGACAGCAATTGCGCCAGACAGTAAATATACTTGATTGAAATTAAGAGCACTAATTACCACTACTAATAAGCACTACATATAGCACTGCGGTCTACTGAGCAGCACTATTATAAGTGGTGCTAATACTTGACACTAAAATTAGCAATTCTACTTGACACTGACTAATCAGGCCGAATGGTTAAGACGATAACATACCAACAACGCGTCCATATGACGAGGCTGTAGCATTATCTCTTTAACTGCAATATAATGGGGTAGAAATGGCGACATTCTTCGTCAAATGGGCGCTGATTCAAATGGCCGAGTGGATTTTATTCCTTCGTCTTACAGGTGCGGGAAAGTGTGGCCGTAATTCCCTAACTTCTACACCGTACTGTAGAGAACAGTCTGCTACTCCCTGCAATATTTTATAAGTGGTGAAACTTTTGCGCTTTTCTGTACGCCTGCTCCTCCACTGAGGACCGGCACGCAAGATATCCAGCGGCAACTTGTAGGCGAGCTATTTCCCGCTGAGAAAATATGGTCCGGATCCATTATTGTAGGTACCGCTGCGTCCTCTCGCTTCTGCCATCATACATTTGCTGCTGCTCTACTTAATATTCCCTCTGTGAATCTGCGGCACTATACGATGGCAGGGTGTGTGCAACTGCCGACGTGATAGATCTGTTACTTCCGTCACCTTTCAATATTTCTTCGGCATAGTAACGCTTGTTCGGGTTCCTTTTTATTAATCTACACTACGGCTATGACTGCCGGCCCTATCTTGGTAATCAAACGTTCGTATATCTCCATCCTGATTTCCGCATTTCCTTTCTAAAGCTATCTCCATCCTTCTTTCGTCTTGGCATTGTGAAACCACATGCTTTGTCACCGCCGCTGTTACCCTGGTTTTCTTAGTACAGGTGTGCCTTGCATTGTGAAGTCGCTATCATAACCACGGCGTTAATTGATATACCTTCCTTCTTGTGTGTGTGTTGGAATCGGCCATGTTACATGCGGAGTAGTCAGTTGCGTTAATGTGGTGAGTATTTACTAGTGCGCGGGCTTTCGACTGCAAGCTTACTTAAGCCAATTGCTTAAGGTCGGATGATTACTTTTATAAGCTCGCCTGATCATCGCGTCTATCTTCTTGACATTGGTCACCTTTAGAACCGTGACTGGGGCCACGTACGTGACTATGCTAATAGTAAGGGCTTGCATAAGCCTTATCGTGTCTTTTTCTTTCATTGCTTTCTTCAGAAGTGTGATTCTCTGCACCGTTTTCAAGATTCGCGCCTTGTCACTAACTCTATGCAAACTACGTTAATGTTTACAGCGACCTCCTACATATCAATGCTCGTTATCTTTACAGCGAGGTAGGTTTTAATTGTTGCCCCGTGTAGCTCACTCGATATGTTGTGCTCGAGATTGTTTTCCTCCCGCTTGACCTTCTTTTTGAGCACAACAACCTCCGATTTGTGTGGTGCGCACTTAGGTCGAGTCATACTTTTAAGGCGAAAGCCTTTAATGGCTCATGCTGTCGTGGACAAAATGTGTCCCGCTTTTGCGGCGGCTCTGATTGGCCGAGGCGGGATGACGTCATAGAGGTCACGACCAATCACAAGGCACCACCACAGTATGTGCGAATGCGTACCTTATATGACCATATGCAAATCAATGATCAATTACTAAATAATGACGAATTCATTCATTTTTACTAATTAATGACTAATTAAGTAATTCTCATCCTAGCCTGTTAAAGGCTAATCAATTAATCAATTATCTAAATGCCTAACTATTTATACATATTTAATTACTAATTAGTGCCAGTTGCGTAGCAGAATGCGGCACTCAGGCTTTCGCCTTTCACTACTTTAGTCGCTAAGTCCCTCGTAATTTTTTGGCTCGTTGTAGGTTCCTTGTATTCCTCTCATCTCCATTCCGTACTGTCATATCAAAACCTGCATAGGATGCGTGCCTAATAGGTAGCTTTTTACGGAAGATTAAAAAAAAAATTCGTTGGCGACACTTAGATATTAAGTGCGGTTAAGCGAAGGCCTTCCCTGTGACTGTTAGCACTAATTTACCACTTTTTCAATCATTTGTTTCAGTTTTCCTTTTTTGCTCTTTTTTTTTCTTTTGGTTGTTTTTGTTTCTCTTTTACTGTTTTCACTGTTTAGTTTTCTTTTACTCTAATTTTTTTTCTTTTTTAACGGTTGAATGACTGTTTTCGATGTTGCTACGCGCAATGGCGAGGCCTGGCATTAAAGCTTTGCACGATTTTGCATGTTTTTGGCGTGGTTTTGACGTATTTTGCACAATTTCAACGTTCTTGTATATATTTGGACGTCGAATCGATTTTCTGGCCTCTAATTAATAGACCAATTACTCCACATCAAATAATAATTTTGCACACGGACACACTCTCTCACCCTCTACCCTCATCATTCATGCAACCATTATTTTACTCATCAATCAATTCATTTCACTAACCAATAAAGGCTCGACACCCTCAACGGAAGCAAATGTCCTGTCCACACTCATTAGCCAATAGTGATAGCATGCCCCTTGAGGATACTGTTGCTATCAATTTTAATTGGTTTCGAAAGTGCATCTACAATTTTTTTTTAATTGCTCTTCTGTTACTTGTAAAATGGGGTGTACAGTAGGTACTGATTTCAATCAGATTTGAGAAAACTTCAGTGGTTAACTTTGTCAAAGAAATTATATAAGTCGTTTGCAAAACTGTTTTCTTTAAGGAGATGGTATTATACAGGTCGCATTTTCCTGAAAGTGCTGCATCAGCTGTTCTTGCTATTCTGAGCGGACATTCACAAGCACCACTCTGGCGGGTGTCAGATGGCAGGAGACATGGCTGGGAACCGATTGGTTGCCTGGCTGTGTGAGGTGACAAGACCACGTGACTTGGACGCTGCGAACTCTAGCAGTGTCTATGAGGTGGGAGGATGCGCTGCAGGGTGCATGGTCCCTTTGAGCTCGAGTCAGACAAGAAACCTGCAGGCCACGCAGGCAAGTTCTCACGGCTTGATAAAAACGAGGCTTTATACAGGGTGTTCCATCTAAAGTGAGCTATGAATTAGAAAAAAAAGAAAACCTAAGCGTTCTTCCCAAGTGAAATTAAGTGAGCATTGTTACTAGTCATGTAACATAATCACAAGTATTTCCTTCATTTCGACATACGTGAATAATTATTCGACATTGCCTAATTAACTTTTGCCTAATCTCCGCGCCAGCGCCCATGCAAAGCTCGTCGGGCGCTTCGCAGCAGACGCGTATCTAGAAGCGCTCTTTTCGGTCGTGGATCTGAGTGCTGTAATTGTGCCGTATTCGGGAGGATGGTGCGCATGGTCACGTGGTAGTTTTTCCAGTGTCATTATATTTTAGTTGCTTTCGATAATTTTCCGATTCCCATCTTAGCGTCATGAGCGATAATTTTAAAATTAATTAGCTAATCTCGGCTAATTATTCCAGTAGGCGGAACTATAAAATTAGCTGGGGCTTAGCCCGGTGGGTTGTGAAAGCAATAATAGCATGGCTACGCTATAGTTCAGCTCGTAGTGTAGCCAATTGGGGTGTACCATGTTGACCGTACGATAGATTAATACAGGACACTCATTAACAGCTTCTTCTATTTTCTGAACGCGTCGTTGCCACCTAGTGGCATTCCTACGTTCTTTACTGGTGAGTGAACACGTCGCCAAAGAGTCTTCACTGTTCAAAGCATCCATTACATTCCATTCGGAGTCGTCACCGGTTGTGGATGATTCAAGAGAATCGCGACGCTCTCGTCTAGCTGTATCTTGAGCGCGCCGTCGAGCGAGATGCTGTTCCCGTTCTTCATCTGTCTCTGTAGCTAGCTGTCGTTTCCTGGCTTCAACGAGATGGCGTCACTTTTTCTGTTTATCAGGATAGGGAGTGCCTGAGCTCAACAAGCGCGAGCATTTATATACCCATCGTTTTCCTCCTCCTCCTCCTCCTCCTCCTCCTCCTCCTCCTCTCAACTACGAGAGAAGAGATGACAGCAGCGCCTCCACTCGGTAGCAGCGCGGCCTCAGCTGCAGCGCGCCGTGCTACCGACAGCTGCCACCCGACGACTCGACTTGGTAGCCCATCTCTCGCAGCTTATATGACGTCACAGTGACGTCATCATCTCATAGGCGGCGCGCCATGCCTACCGACCACCGCCACCCGACTAGTCTTGGTAGCTCATCTCTGGCAGCTGGTATGACGTCACAGCCATCTGGGGTCATTAAAGGTCAAACGTGCATACCGACCGTGGCTACGCGACGGGCTGAAAATGGGAGTAGTATTGCTTTCGCAATAAAAAGATAAATGTGGGTACGTTACACGACTCCTAGCTAATAATGCTCACTTGATTTCACTTGTGAAGAGCTGTTCGGTTTTTTTTTTTTTTTCTAAATCTTATTCTTGGTTCATCTCAGCTGGACACCCTATATATGCGTGGACTGGTCTCTCACTTAATGTTGTAGCTTAAGAATGCATTGTAAGGAATATGTTTGCGATAACAGAGGCACGAGTTAATGGGTTAGTGAGAAAGTGTGTGACCAAGTGTGTACACGAAAGAGAGAGGATTCGCAAGATGGGAGCCACATACAGAATCCATTAACATTGCCACGTCATATCCCTAGGCGGAACTTAATTGCCCCTAAATTTCTTAACGTTTGTAACGAACGTGATATCTGATGTTAGCGTCTCGTGTGACGCTGCTGCCTGCTCGTTTAAGCATGGTTTTGAATTCCTGAGATCTAGCTTTCCAAAGTGACTCAGGCCACGCCGGTGTGGAGGGCTTCGGATAGTACCGACCACCAGTACTCTTTTTAACGCGCATTCACGAATCACAACGGTCACGGCATCGGCCCCCTTGCGTTTCTCCTCCATCAAAACGCCCCCACCTCGGCCAAGATCGAATTTACATATCATCCGGCTCAGACAGTCAGACTGCCATTCGGATGAGTTTTGGAGGGTCTATAAATAGTAACGAACTTTCTCTCTACGGTTTGAATACCCTCCACCCCCCCCCCCCCCCCCCCCCCCCCCACGCCCCTTCTATCGCTCTTATTCCCGTAGCTATATACCCAATTTGGGATCTCTCCATGGCTACTTGCTGATCAACTGAATACAGTGACAGTCAAGCCACAAGGCGCGAGAACACAAACGTGGTCATTGATCAAAATTCTTCCCGTTGAAAAAAAAAATATATTATTGGGAGGTCATTGGTTGATCCCTTTTATTCCAGTCAGGGTTGCTAGCTGTGTGACCTAGAGGTAGTAGGCTAGGAATGGTCACATACGGTGATCGATGTGGCCTGCATGCACAAATGGCCGCAAGAACAGTTATTTGTGTTACGGAGATACGACGCACGATCCAGGCCTGTAGGCTACGAACATCCGGGATGAGGCATATACGATGTGGGGAGAAGAAAGAATCGCCGAATGGTATGGTGGGCCTAAAGTGGCCGCTGGCGTCAGAGGTATACGCAACCATTTTCTGTACTATATCCGCCAATATTTTCATCAATGTCATCTAGCCGCAAACTCATGTGTAATCATTTTTAAAATAGATATCAACAGCGTTGGTAGTTCGTTTGCCATACTTTTGTTTGATGTGTCTAAAGCGAAGCGCAGCTCCACATTCGAAGCATAGGAATGTTTTTTTTCGAATGGTGATGTATCTATGCATGAGTCATTTAAATGAGTGGCGCGAGCTGCTTCCACAGTAGCAAAATGTTGAAAAAAGTGATTGGCTGTGTATTATTTTTAATATTTTTTCATGTAATATTCCTAATTAAAACACTATGCGTGAATCAAGAAATGTAGTTTGGAGCTAATGAACACAAGCGATAAACTAGACTCCCAACCCAACTCCGGGGCAAAGAATAAGGGGTAGGTAGGTAGGTAGCAACTTTAATGATTCAATAAAGAACCAAGTGAGTGGGGGTAAAGGGAAGTGAGGGAGCAGGACGACGATGGGCCCTCAGGACGCTCTAGATGGACGAGCACTTTTGAGCTTCGGCGACCCCTCGGGCCCAGCTCACTGTCAGAAGCTGTACCTCCGGCAGCGAGCTGCGCAGAGCAGCCTCCCATCGCTCCTGATGTCTTGGCCCTTGCCACGGGGGCTTGGGTTTGTTCGGGCAGTTCAGGAAGACGTGAGTAAAGTCGGGTCTGGTGCTAGGACACAAGTGGCAGTGAGGAGAGGTTTCGCCACGGTTTATAATGGAGAGAAGGAAAGGGGTCATGACTGTGGCCGTCTGAAGTCTGCGCCAGAAAGCCTGGTCGCTTTTGGGAAGAGATTTATGCGGAGGAGGGTACAGCAGGCGGGAATTTCTATAAAATACGGTGAGGTCGTGGTAGTTAAGAAGCCGATCTCTGGCACTGCGAGACGAAGGCACAGGTCGCTCTCAGCCCGGTTGACGAGTGCTCGGGCTTGGGAATGAGCGGCCGTGTTGCCTGGGTGTTCGCTGTGCGCAGGGACCCAGAGGAGGGTGATGAGGTGATTCGGTGGAGGGGATGATGCTAGAATGTTTGCGGCCGGGGAGCGGATTTTACTTCCGTGCGCCTCTCGCGATTCACGTCAGGGCTTATTCTACTACACAGATACAGATCGCAGCTCCATACACGCGCGTAGGGCGCAATCTTAAGAGGGTCCCCTGTGCCAAATTGGGCAACTTTCTGGGTCAGGTAGCCAAGAGGGCAGGAGCTATTATTTCTCTTTCTTTGTTCTTGCTCTTCCAGTGCATGATTAGCACGCAAACGCCGCGGTAGCGCGAAAAAATCCAGCACGCCGTTGATGTCCCAGATGATGGTGCTGATAATGGCATTTTGTAGGCGCAGTACCGCCGAGAAATTAACATATATAGCTATAACAATCGATTCTTATGTAATTGTGCGTTATTTATTTATTTATTTATTTATTTATTTATTTATTTATTTATTAATTTATTTATTTATTTATTTATTTATTTATTTATTTATTTATTTATTTATTTATTTATTTATTTATTTATTTATTTATAATAGATTCCCGCAGCGTTCGAAGGTGCTATTTCGCATGATATTCGGAGTAAATTTTTCAAAACGGTGATAACCGTGTTTCTGGGTTTTGTCATTTTCTTCCGAGCGGAGGTGCAGTTGGCTTCAAAGCTATGCATAAACTCATCCACGGAGTTCTCTGATGATTCGTTAATCGCGCGCAAACTCACAGGAGCTATTATAGACTATACGTCTTCAAACGCTTGTTCACAGCCCAGTTTATTTTCATTGCAGGCGTAAGTACGGTTAGTCCAGAGCAGCGCGAAGATCCCTCGGCCAACCCAAGCTGTGACTCGTCGTAAAATCCGCTAGAGCAAAATCTCTTTCATAGTGATATTGGGGTCCAATAGGTGGCGGCTTAAATATGCCTTCGTCCACAGAGGCCGTTCGTAGGCCGTTTGTTCAACCAATTTGAGACATTATTCTTAAGGTCTGTGACTCGTTTAAGTGGCTTTGGCTTTCCTCCAAAATAGAAAGAACTGTGGGATCCTCGGCGCCCATGACGCTGGATACCTTAATTATAATACTGCCCCGTGCATTCCGACAAACCATTTTAAGCCTTAAAGCTCACAGTTAGAATGCATATATACTAACAAAATGGAGACAACAACAAGACGACTAGCCTATAGCCAAGGCTGCATCTTGATTTAGCACGTTCTCCATTTCGCTGTTTGATGGATATGGCTGTGCTTACTCGGCGCACTTCTGAGCTTTTGCTAATCACAACATGTTGCATCCGTGTGTTCGTTCTGCTATAGGGGAAGATCACGACCTTGACAGGGCCTGGTTTCCTCGCTGTTGTCCGAATGCTAAGGCAGAGAGGTACGGCGTTATAGGCTGGACTGCAAATGAAATATCTGCTTCAAAATAGCATCTAAACTTACAGGTCTCGTATTTGGTTGCAACTGGTGGCCTCACGCGGCCTCTTTACGAAGCATCGAAGGTTTTGGTCGATGATCCGTTTTCCCGGCGAGCTCGAGTGTAATGCTTCGACAGGTTATTCGAGTATTTTTACCGCTCTTTTGACAGTATAGAACCAGAATTTCGGAAACGAAGATGCATTGTTCCTGTCCCCGAGGAAAAAGCTTGAAAATTCATCATCAAAGTGCGTCAGTCACTACTCCTCTTCAGCCATTATTCCCGAGTCTCTCAACTATTATGCTGTCTAGACGTCAAAGCATTCCTATTTAGAATTTGCGTGAAGTAGTGAAGAATGTCTGCCGGAATCGACAGTTTTCGCCTTTTCGGTATCCGCTTCCGCAGATGAGCGTTTGAGGTTGTTGCAAGCTACCGGTGCGCGTTCTGCCGGAAACAGCTCTAGCGTAGGAACGCTTTGATGTTAATTAAAGACCGTGACTGAGGCATATCCATACACAGAATCACCCGAAATAGTCGATTGCTGCTGTCAGCATCTGTATTCAAGAGCCCAGTCCTAGAGGAACATTAAAAGAAGGCGTGAAGCCTCCTTTCACATGGCTTCCGCGCGGGGAAACAACGTCCTGGAAGTTAACCGTCTAGTACTCTTGACTTCGTGAAGGAAGCGAGCAAAACAAACTTTTTCATTATGCTTTCTGCACAGCACATAAGACGATGTTCTATACCTATGCCTATGCACCACACAAGGAATGCAGTAGAGACGACGCTAAGTTATACATCCACGTAGAAATGAGTATTTAATATGAAGGACGCGGGTGTGCGAGCAGGGCCCAGGTAAATGTGGTGTAGCAAAGTGGCCTGAGATAATCTTCATAGTCGCTTGATCTTTGAACACGCATGGCTTGTTTGGAAGAACTCCACAAGGTGTTGAATAGGCTAAGCACCGTTTCTCTGAAGATTGTCTTTGCATCTTGAGGAACTTTCCTTGGTGGATCCCCAGACAGCATTTCATAAGCAAGGCTGCCGGCCACCTGGCTGCCTACGAGATGAGCTGTTCGCCGCTGTGTTTATGAATGTCCGGCCTGTTCACAGCGTCAGCTTACATGTCCTAGACTCATGTTTATTATGCTTCACACGTTGCCTTCTTTGTTAAATTTAGCCCAGGCCGAAATGCAAGCATGGGTTTAACTTGTGCGTATATTATGTCTATTAAAACAGCCTAGCTGTCCTCCTCTCCGCAATGACGTGTCAGCTCTCGGAGTATCGTATGCATACCTGGTGGCGTTCTCGGTTACAGCCGTCACGCCTTCAGAGCTCTCCCCGTCCGTCACGTTCTCAGAATGCATGCTTGCGCGCCGCGTACACAAAGCCTGCACAATGCACCAGCCAGCCAGGCAGCGGTCCGAGTGCCGCAGCTGGGAACAACGACAAGGTAATGCGATTGGACACCGGTGGCTGAGGAACGCGACACCGCCGGCGAGTTTCGCTGATGCGACCGCCACCGCGCGCAACTCCCAGACAATGAGGACGGGTGCAGCCGACCCAACACAACGGCCGGTTGAAGCCGGACGACGCACGATCTGAAGGTTCTTTTATGCTGACTGCCACTAACGGTAAGCGGATGAAGCTTTTCTAGTTTGTGCAGGCGTTGAGGAATAATTAGGAAACGGTGAAGACGCAGAAATGCGTGCTCTCACGTTAAGATGGCGGGCTCGCGGCTAATCACACCATCGGTATACCAGCGTAGGCGATGCAGGCTGCATGGCGTCCTGCCGCACTCTTTGCCTTATTCACATTACTCTCTGTGTACACATGCCAATGTAGTAATGAGGGCTTATTAGGTACCTTTTTGCCTGTACCGTTCGTTCATTTTCGAGCTTTAATTGATACATGTGCATGCGTGGCTGCAAATGTTTATGTCCAGTGAATGCCTTTGAAGGTGATGACTGAGTGAATGCTGTCGCACATACCTTAAAGTCCATTCGAAGGTCGCCTGCTTTTGTAGTATCGTGGAGTCATACCCTATCGAAAAGGTTCGACGATATATGACGACAATGCTACAGGCTGTCGACGGTATTATGACGACGAGGCATCGGCAAAGTAGGGAATGAATGGGGTCGCCTTTTTGGCTAAAGCCGGCCACAACTATAGAGCTGAAGCTGAACACGATTGCTCACGCCCCGCCATTAAAAAAACAAAAACAAAACACGTCAGAACAGCCTGACAGGAACATCCCTTTCAGTCTCTTTCTTAAAGACCTTGCCTGTTTATTCCCTTGCCGGATGCTCTTACTTTTGTTGAGACATCAGATAGGATGCTGCTGGATTAAGGCTGTAGAAGGTACTATCCCGTGGACGTCCCGGTGCCTCATTTGCGAGGACACTACTGCTTTCGGTCACTTGTAGTCACCGCCTGTCCCAGCTAAAACGACCAGCGATCTATAACATCGGGCTCCCTGTTGGCACTGCATCACATCTCCACCCTAGTAAAATGCCGAATTTTGGCTCTACAGTGTATTATCGAGCATTAAGACTCGGCAGAGTTGCCCTCTGGGCATATATATCATGCCATTCGGAGCTCTCCTTTTCGCCTTAACCGGTTCACCGTTCGCCCCCAAGGATGCCGAGCAGTATTCCTTTTATGCGGCAGTCAAAATCCACCACGCCCTCACCAGCAAAATGAGATCAACACTCGAAATTTCGCATGTTGCAACATTCAGCCATCGGTTGTACAAGAGACACGACTCGTAGCTGAGCTTTCTACAAAGAAGATATCGCAAATAAACGCATTCAACAAAGCAGGACCGGCAGCCGCGCGCAGAGTCCTCTGCGGAAAGTCTTTGATTGAATGCTGTGTGCGCTTACGCAAATCCTATACAGCGGGGTGGAGAGCACAAGCACGATGAAAGGTAAGCTTATCTGAACCACGCACGAAGATTTCGCGCGGGTGGGCTCCCGCCTCACGTACTATTTGCGCAAGCCGCGCATCCTGTGCTTCTCCGGTGGCTTCCTCTCTCATCTCACTTTTCTTTTATTTCCTTTGCACTTGCGGCAAACTCCACACCTGCCGGATCTTGCGTGTGTGTACGAAGGTGCGCAATGCTGCGCTTGCAAGCGATGGGGTATACGATGACTCGCGCACTGGGTGCATTTACACCGCGAAGAGTGGTACTGCTGCTACGGACGTCGTGGATAAACAAGGGGCTCTTTCGTAAGCTTCGGAAAACGTTATCTCAGGCCTTTGGCATTGCCATATGTACGCACTGCAGACGCCTGTGTTTAGCAGACCGCCATTCCGCCGATGGCGAATATAAGAAAGTGAGGGTTCAGGTAGAACGAAAGGAAGAAGATGGTTTGCACGGTATAAAAAAGAAGAACCGAACAAGGGTAAGAACGAAATGAAGATGATGGTTTGCACGGTATAAAAAAGAAGAACCTAACAAGGGTAAACAAGAAAGTGAGGGCAGTTTAACGATAGAGCCTTGTAATCTTGTCGGCTCATGAATCAGGGGTGGCCCTTAGAGTGCGAAGGGGTGGTAAATTTAAAACAAATGCGCTGACTTGAATAGGCCACGGTGCTGCCTCTCCTTTTATATGGGGATGGGGTGTCAGAATATCAAGCCTGTTAATTGGGGGCTGTAAAGAGCCGCTGAAATCAGCTGCAAATTTCAGATGATCGAAGCAAATGTTGTTGTATTATGTCACTTCTTTTCTGTAACGTGTTCAAGACTGTTTCTAATATAAGTATGCGTGATATTAGCTTATAACAAAAGCCATTCCAGCTTCTATTATCGACTAGATGGAAAACAGGAGACGCCGGCAGTTCGTATAAGAAGCTTGAACGGGTGAACACTTGGATTCTAGGCCTATACCTCATGAAGGCCTAATGTCTGTTTATTCTCAGTTATTATAACAGTATCCCGCCCGGAGACAGCTGAAATCTGAGGCGCGTCTACAGAAGAGCAGGAATAAAGAAAGGGAAATGTGTTTTATGTTATCCAGCCTCCCTAAAGTCACACGGGCCAAGGACTGTCGTCCGCTTCACTTCGCACGGTGTTCACATCAGAAAATGCGCTGCTTCGCCGCTTCTGAGCTTGAAGTTGTGGGCACGGGCCGTGTTCGGACGCCTACGTAGAGGGTCCGCATTCAATATTTACAAAGGCAAAAGCCTTTCTAGGCTCATGGAGGATATCTCGCGTCTGCGAGATGTGTCCGCGAGATGTATCAGCGAGACGTCGCAGTAGGTTCTGACGTCAACATAATTTCCCAGTAAGGACGTCTCAATAGGTTCTGACGACGAAGCCAAAGAAAAGAAAGTAATGACATTATAACGAGTGCACAAACACGCAAGATAAAGGAACAAGAGAAGAAGAAGGAAAGGCTTTCGCCATTAAATCCTTAAGCGAAGCTAAGTGCAATCTTGTAATTTTCAGCATACCAGGGCGAAGTACACCAGATGCGTTCAAGCACCGATACACGTGAAGCAGGGCCATGGTGTGGGCGAAAAAAAAAACCCAAAAAACTACAAAGCTTTTTTACTTATTTACAGGGCCTTCCGTAGATGCATTTTGTGCATTCGTGAAACAAGCAATATCGATCTTTTCTTTTTTTTTTTTTTTTTTTTTTTGCACCTGCTGCCAGGAGTTGGAAATGAAATTCCTTGGCGCGGCAATCTTTCCAGAAAAAGTTCATTGACTCAGAATGAGAGAAAGGTTAACTGAGTTACTTGTGAACTGGCTGAAATTAGCGTCACTCAATAGCATCGGACACTAGCTGAAGTGATACCTTTACTGAAGCATAATGGTGGCGGCAATACTTTGGACAATATGAGACCAATATCATTAACATCCAAAGTTGGTGAAATTAATTGAAAGGGTCGTACTCCTACATGTTACAAAGTTTGTGGAATAAGAACATATTCTTATTCCCTGTCATATAGGTTTTCGCTCAATGTGTTCAAAATGGAATGCGCATACCGACCTTGAATTCTTCTTGCGCGGCCCCAGAAAATGCATACTGCTTTGGCGACACAGGATATAGCAGAGTCTTATAACAGTGTAGAGCCCAGAATTTTACTGGAAAGATTACTGACTTTGCGGTTTCCGCAATATTTAGTTGCGTGGATATCACCATTTTTCCAAAACAGGCAGTTTTTTGTGCATTAAGTGGTGTTCATTCTGGCAGATATCAACGAATCAGAGGCAGTTCTCAGGAGGCAGTTCTCTGTTGAGCTCTATTGAGCTCGATTCCCACTCATCAAGAAGTTCGCACCTATGTCTATGCGGATGACATTTGCGTTTTTTACGGCTGCTCCTGACACTCAAACCCTCAATGTGCGTCTTTGTTCGTACCTGAGCACCCTTCAGAATTGGTTGCGTGATTAAATGTAAAAACGAGCGCTGTCCTGGTTTTCCAAATTATAAGGAAAGGATCCTATAAAACTTTAACATTTCATCAAGAAATGATTCCTCAAGAGTCTTTGAGGTATCTGGGTGTCATTTATGTTGATAATCTGGCATGGAAGGATCACACTGGACCATGGTGCAGTGAAAGGGGCTCGTGTTTTGGTTATGTAGCGCAGGTTAACCAATCCGCGGTCAGAAATTCGGAGAGATGCGCTTTTAATGATTTATGGTATGTATATCCGACCAATTTTAGAATTTGGCTCAGTGTCGTTTTCCGGTTCCCCCGCTAACAAAATTCGTCCGCTCGTTCTTTTAGAGCCGGAAGCGCTTAGTTTATGCCTTGGTCTCCCCAAATTTGTGACTAGCACTGTACTTTACCTTGAAGCCCGAATACCAGGGTTGTTAGCCATATAGATTATAATTTCTTGTCTGTCCAGACGTATTTAAAGATATATGAATGACATTTCTATGGCTCCCTGTCCGTTTTTTGTTGTCAGCCGGCCTCTCTTTTTGAAGTCAACTGGCCTCGGTTTCATACCCCGCAGGTAATAGTAGTGCAATATTTGTTAATACCTATAAATGTGATTATCTCTAATATCCTTGCAACAAAAGTCAGTGGATCTTCGGTTAAAATTGTCTACGATGCGTTTTTCCCCGATAACTCAAAACATTTATCACCTCGCATTTTAAATGGATTATGAGAAGGTCGTTTACAAAGTCTTCTGATTAGCATAATGATAGCAACTTATGCCTCTCAATGTCATGAAAAGGCAGGCGTTGGAATATACTGTCCGCTTTTACACTGGGCTTTTCCAGTCCGTCTTCCGTATTTTACCCCAATTTTCCAGGCGGAGTTTATGGTGGCGGTGCTCGCTCTACGCCGACTAAACCCACCGTACTCGGCAGTGGCTGCATAATTACACACTGTTATTCGTAGTTCTCGTCGCTTTCTTCGAATATGGATTCGCCAATCTTAAACACATTTCTTTCATTGATCCCTTCACATTTGTGCCTCATACATATGGTGTGGGTACCAGGTCACAGCAATGTAAACGTCAATGAAGTTGCTGATAGCCTGGCTAAAGAGTCTCTCAATGGCCCGTACTGCCTATCCTCCCGGCTACAGCGTACATAACAGCAGTGCGACTTCGTAGGCACTCCTTATTAAGCACGCAGACTGGACCTATTTTAACATCTGATGATTACCTGCATCTCAAGTGTTCCTGGAGCAGGAGACCATGTCCCGCCCCTAAATTTCTATATGCACAGGCCTGGTTTGGCGCTATACTCCCGTTTGCGCATTCTGCGGGCAACCGGTATCAACAGAACATTTCTTGCTATTTTGTCGCCGTTTCACCATTATGAGAAAACGGTATTTGGAGAGGCCGTTGCAACAGCTGGAGCTTAATTTCAGCAGCCAGATTTTATTGTCGTCCATGCTTGGGTACAGCCACAGGTCTATTTTTAACACTATTCAAAACTTATTAAATAGAATCTAAACGCCTGCATGGCTAATATGCTTTTAATTTTTTTAATCAGTAGCTACAAATCTCACAGTGTTCACCCCCTGCGTGCTTTATGATTTCTCCTTTATATTGCCACCTAGCGTTGCCAGGTGGCGCATGACTGAGGTGTGAAAGGAGGACGAAGTGGAAGAGGACGAAAAAGTTGGTTGGTTGGTTTGTGGGGTTTAACGTCCCAAAGCAACTCAGGCTATGAGAGACGCCGTAGTGGAGGCCTCCGGAAATTTCGACCACCTGGGGTTCTTTAACGTGCACTGACATCGCACAGCACACGGACGCCTTTGCTTTTCGCCTCCATCGAAAAGCGGCCGCCGAGGCCGGTGTCGCTTGCACGTTTGCGTCTGTGCTGCTGTGTTCTTGTGCCTGGGCTACCCCCTGCTATCATTAGTATCCTTAGTCACCGTGTACGTGACATTCTGGTGGAGCTGCTGGGTAAAACGATCGCCTATGCAAGAATCTCCATCTACAAGACGTCGCGCCAGCCCTGTACCATTGGACACCCCCGTGCATCGCTCTAGTCGACGGCTCCAGGGACTGTCTCCGACGTTTCAGCCAGCACCCGCCGCCATGACATCTAGTGCTCCTGCGCAGCAGGTGACGGGCCTCGCACCGGCCTGCAACTACACCTTGCAGGCCCCTCGGGTACCGAAGACTTTCCATGGGGACCTCTTTGAGGATGTGGAGGACTGGTTCCTTCAGTTTGAACGTGTCGCTGCATTCAACCAGTGGGACGATGCTACCAAACTAAGGAACGTCTACTTCAGCCTTGAGGACGGCGCCCGTATCTGGTACGAGAACCGAGAGCAAGCTTTAACTTCGTGGCGGGAATTCCGTCGTCAACTGCTCGAGGCTTACACTAGCGCAGATCGTCGCGAGCATGCAGAACGTGCCATTCACTCTCGCATCCAAAGGCCGAATGAGAGTGTCCAAGCATACGTCGAGGACATGACGCGCCTCTTCAGGCGAGCCGATCCCGCCATGTCCGAGGAAAAAAAGGTCAGGCACTTGATGCAGGGTTTGAAAGAGCAGTTGTTCGCAGGCCTTGTGCGAAACCCACCCTCGACTGTAAACGGATTCCTTGCGGAGGCCACCACAATGGAAAAGGTGCTACACCAACGTGCCGTGGCTTATGACCGACCTTTTCATACACGCACAACCGGGGAATCATTTGCATCTTCAGAGCGGCATCCCGATGCATTGCGCGAACTGATTCGCAGCGTCGTGCGCGAAGAACTAAGCAAGTTCTGGAGCCCTCTGCAGCAATCGCCATCTTCCGTTTCTGCTATAGTGCGGGAGGAGGTGCGGCAGGCACTCAAGAGCCCTCTTTCGCCTGTAGTTCCGAGCCCGCCATTGCTGTCGGGGACCGACAATCGTCCCACATATGCGGAAGTTCTGCAGAGTCAGGCTCCCCCTTCACCACCGCCCATTCTCGCGTCACCTACAGTTCCGCTGCCCTCGGTGCAGCCAGTGCAGAACTTCGACAATCGCCCGCTGCACCGACGCAAAGCCGACATTTGGCGCACGCCTGACCGCCGTCCGCTTTGCTTCCACTGCGGTGAACCAGGACATCTCTACCGGGATTGTCCGTATCGACGCCTCGGTCTCCACGGCTTCCGCATCGACTCGCCTCCTCCCCGGTTTGGTCAACGACCCCGAGTTATTGAGGAGTACCTGGCGGAGCAGCGTTCATCTCGTTCGCAGCGTCAGCCCCGCTCCCCTTCGCCAAGGCGCTCCTCCTCGTTCACTCACGGTTCCTCGCGAGAGGACCAAGGCCGCTCGTCTAGCCCTGGTCGGGAAAACTGAAAACAGCGACCTTCGGGGGCGAGGCCGCTGGTAGTCGCTGCGTTGAAGACCTCCCGTCGTCGCCGCTTCGATCCGACCGCGAGCTGCTGGTACCGTCACCTAGGGAAGCAAAAAGCGTTTCTCTGGACATTCCGGTTATTTTAGACGGTCGCACTACGGTCAATGCTTTAGTGGACACCGGTGCCGATTATTCAATTTTGAGTGGTCGCATGGCGACTGTTTTGAGGAAGGTGCTCACTGCTTGGCCAGGTGTGTGCCTTCGAACCGCCGGCGGTCATATAGTTACTCCAAAGGGGATGTGCACGGCTCGCATTCAGATTAACGGACGTACGTTCGTCGTTAGTTGCGTTGTTTTAAGTGACTGCTCCCGTGACCTTATCCTCGGCATTGACTTTCTGCGGGAGTACGGAGCAGTTATCGACCTGCGAAATAGACTCGTCACGTTTTCGATGGGACAATCTACCGAACAAGATAGTAGCAGTCCTTGCAATAACGCACTTCGTGTTTCCGCTGAGAGCGTCTCGCTGCCGCCGCGAAGCAGTGCTCTTGTGGAAGTTACCTGTGACGATTTCCGTACCGGTGATGCTGTAGCGGAGGCGAACCATACACTCCTGCTTGCTCATGGCATTTGCGCTCCCCGAAGTTTATTGTCGTTTCACAATGGCCGGGCTGCACTCCTTGTCACAAATTTTTCTAATGAGTACCGACACTTGTTCCCGGGGACTGCTATCGCTTTTGCTGACCATGTTGCGCACGATCCGGTCTGTTTTGCAGCCACGGTAGTAGAAACTAACGAGCCATCTCTTGACAACATCGACATTAACTGTCACTTGTCAAAGGAGAAACGGCGGGCTTTAGAGCAACTGCTGCTAGACTTCAAGCACTGCTTTGCTTCTTCCTCGAAGGTTCGTCAAACGCCCATCACACAACATCGCATCATTACTTATGACGACGCTCGCCCAATACGACAGCAGCCTTATCGTGTGTCTGCCAAAGAACGAGAAGTGATCCAGACGCAAGTTCAGGAGATGCTGGATGATGGTGTTGTGCAGCCTTCACAAAGTCCGTGGTCTTCACCAGTAGTCCTTGTCAAAAAGAAAGACGGCACTCTTCGATTTTGCGTCGACTATCGGAAATTGAATAATGTGACAAAGAAAGATGTATACCCGTTGCCGCGCATCGATGACTCACTGGACAGATTGCGACGTGCGAAGTATTTTTCATCTATTGATTTAAAAAGCGGCTATTGGCAAATCGAAGTAGACGAAAGAGACCGAGAAAAAACCGCATTTGTCACTCCAGATGGCCTATATGAATTCAAAGTACTCCCATTTGGATTGTGCTCTGCCCCAGCTACATTCCAAAGGATGATGGACACCGTCCTCACTGGCCTCAAGTGGCAGATCTGTCTTGTGTACTTGGACGATGTAGTTGTTTTTTCCGAAACATTTGATCAACACCTCGAACGCCTTCGAGCTGTCCTGGAAGCCCTCCGTTCTGCTGATCTCACGCTGAAGCCCCAGAAATGCCACTTCGGGTATACAGAACTCAAGTTCCTCGGCCATGTTGTAAGCGCTGATGGGGTGCGCCCGGATCCCGATAAGACTGCTGCCGTCGCACGATTTCCCGTTCCAGCTAATAAGAAGGCTGTTCAGCGCTTCCTCGGCCTGTGCGCATATTATCGGCGTTTCATTGCGGACTTTTCTCAGATCGCAGAACCTCTGACGCGCCTTACAAGGAAGGACACCTCCTTTGTGTGGAACTCTGAGCAGCAGATGGCCTTCTCTTTGCTTCGTGAGCGCCTTCAAACATCCCCTGTTCTGGCGCACTTCGATGAAGCGGCTGACACTGAGGTACACACTGACGCCAGTAGTATCGGTCTCGGCGCGGTTCTTGTTCAGCATCAAGACGGGTTTGAGCGAGTAATAGCCTATGCCAGCCGCACTCTCTCTCGTGCCGAAATGAACTATTCCACCTCAGAAAAGGAATGCCTGGCGGTCGTATGGGCTACTATGAAGTTTCGTCCCTATCTTTACGGCCGGCCATTTAAAGTCGTCACCGACCAGCATTGTTTGTGCTGGCTGGCAAATCTGCGAGACCCATCTGGACGACTTGCACGCTGGAGTTTACGTCTTCAGGAGTTTGACATAACCATTGTTTACAAGTCCGGCCGCAAACACGAAGACGCCGACACGCTGTCACGAGCACCCGTTGACACTGGCGACACTACAGCCGATGACGATAGCGGTTTTCTAGGAGCCCTCAGCGCATCTGAGCTCAGGGATCGACAAAGAGCTGATCCAGACATCCTTCCACTCATCGATTATCTGGAAGGGCGTGATACGATTCTGCCTCGACACCTATCTCGGCACCTTGGTTCCTTCTGCATACGGCAAGGCGTATTATATAAAAGAAACTCCCAGAGCCAAGACAGAACTTACCTTCTGGTAGTGCCATGCGAGCTCCGTGAGGATATTCTCCTTGCTTGCCATGATGAACCAACGTCTGGTCATTTGGGTTGCTCACGGACTCTTGCTCGAGTGCGCAACATGTATTACTGGCCAGGACTTTCCGCAGCAGTGAAACGCTATGTACGAAGCTGTCGCGAATGCCAGCGCCGTAAAACACCGCCCCAGAAGCCTGCCGGATTTCTCAAGCCCGTTAAAGTACCCCGCATTCCGTTCGACCAAATTGGAATGGATCTCCTTGGCCCTTTCCCTTTGTCGCAGGCCGGAAACAAATGGATAGTAGTCGCTACTGACTACCTGACTCGATACGCTGAGACAAAGGCAATCCCTCATGCCACAGCTTCCGAAGTAGCAGAGTTTTTCATGCACAACATAGTCTTGCGGCATGGCGCCCCTTCCTACGTCATTACCGACAGAGGGACAGCTTTCACATCACAGCTGATCGACCGCATATTTGAGCTGAGTTACACGACCCATCGCAAAACCACAGCGTATCATCCACAAAGCAATGGCCTTACAGAAAGATTGAATAAGACGATTGCGGACATGTTGGCAATGTACGTCGATGTGCAGCACAAGACCTGGGACGAGGTGCTGCCGTACGTTACATTTGCGTATAATACAGCCTTACAAGAGACAACGCGCTTCACACCATTTCGACTTGTTTACGGACGCGAAGTTCAGAGCATGCTCGATTCCATGCTCCCGTGCCCAGATGATGACCAGCTATCCTCAGATGCCCAGCAATATGCCATCCGCGCTGAGGAAGCCCGCCAGCTCGCCCGTGTGCACATTGGGCAGCAGCAGACCACTGACGCGCACCGTTACAACCTCCGGCACCGCCAGGTTGACTACAAGCCTGGAGATCAAGTCTGGGTATGGACACCAGTTCGCCGTCCAGGCTTGTCAGAGAAACTCCTTTCCCGCTACTTCGGGCCGTACAAAGTGTTGCGCCGTGTGAGTGACCTTAGTTATGAAGTTATCCCAGACGGTGCCACACAACCAAAACGTCGAAAGCACAGCTCGGACATTGTGCACATTGTGCGACTGAAGCCGTACTACCACCGATAGCGTATGGCCACCCGCTGTGACCACTCTCTTGCTTTTCACACCATTTTTACCGGCCCTTCTCATTTTTTTTTCGGAGGGAGGGGGTAATGCCACCTAGCGTTGCCAGGTGGCGCATGACTGAGGTGTGAAAGGAGGACGAAGTGGAAGAGGACGAAAAAGTGTCGCTTGCATGTTTGCGTCTGTGCTGCTGTGTTCTTGTGCCTGGGCTACCCCCTGCTATCATTAGTATCCTTAGTCACCGTGTACGTGACAATATTTCGGTGCCTCATATTTTACTTTCCTTCTCTCTTCCTTAACAATCATTTTATTTTTGGCGATGTAATTATACATCACAAAAAAAAATATCTCTGCACCCCAATTCTTGGCTGATCCCCCCGTGCGGGTATGTGCCATCAATTTAGAAGAGAACAACAACACTACATTACAGCAGAGGGCTGCTACACTGCGGTATTTTTAGCGGGCGGTTGTAACATGTCTAGCACACGATTTATTATCATGCATGGGTACGCTCGCCTACTAAAGTAGAGAGCACTGCTAGCTTCGGAAGTTACAGCTGTCAATGAGCATAAGTCATAGGTTCGACCAAAGGATAATGAGATAGATCGTTGAGCTGTTGCATATTATAATTATTAATGCGATGTGATTAATTGGCCCATGGGTGGCGCACGTGGACAAGATGTGTGACCAAATGATGTGAACATGAGATACCGACGATATCAACCACGATAACTAAGGATGACCACGAAATTAACAGAGGATCAGGAAGTCATAGCAATGTTGTATCTGTGATTGCAAGTCATGATAGTCACGATGAGATAAGGTAGATACCGGGTCTGACATTGGACCTCAATGGGAATTTCAGTCACCTCAAAGTCATCGATTGGATAGCGATAAGGACACTTATACTGATAGTTAATGAAGTCATTGACCAATCATGCGGTCGGTTCCAAATAGTCACGGTATGCAGATAGTAGTGCTATAGGTGATCTCACACCAGCATGAAACAAACATGTATAGACAAGAAATTGTGGACGTCTAAATAACATCGGACATTGAAACATAATGTCAGCAACAACGAGGTGATATCGTCATAGCAGCGTGTCTAGACAAGAAGTTGTGAACTCAGCGCTTGTTGCTCTTGTGTCCCGTCTGTGTTTCTGCGCTGTTACCTGAAGACGAATAACCAACAAGCCCAAGCTGCTGTTGGAAATAACGTCAGACGTCAAAATACTAAGACAGCATATATACCCCCCCCCCCCCCCCCCCGCACACACACACACTGTAATGCCAAAGGCGGTGTGGGTAATGTGATCAATAAATAAATAAATAAATAAATAAATAAATAAATAAATAAATAAATAAATAAATAAATAAATAAATAAATAAATGTGTATAAAAAGCCGTGTTGCGTCACTATGAGTCAGATAGTTCCTGGAAGCCTAAAAACTACGTACGGAACTTGCAATGCTTTCGCATCTCCACATGTAAGGAGATTGAAGCCATCCTCGTAACTCTTCAACTGCTGCAGCGAGCTAGCAACATCTATGAAAGAACACATAGACACGGACGAAGCTGCACAAACAACTGAATTTTTATTCAAAACGCCCGCTTACTTAAGTCTATGGAGTTTTATTCGGATAGTCCGCTCACTTATATCGTCCGAACGTCGTGCCGGTGTCTCTGTTTCTTCTCTGCTGCAGTGTCGTCATCATCATCATCATCAGCCTGACTATACCCACTGCAGGGCGAAGGCCTCTCCCATATTTCTCCACTTAACCCGCTTCTGTGCTAGCTGCATCCACTTGACCCCCGCGAACTTCTTAACCTCATCCGCCCACCTAACTTTCTGCCGCCCCCTGCTACGCTTTCCTTCCCTTGGAATCCAACAGCTGAATAAATATTCAGTTGTTCTTGCAGCTTCGACCTTGTCTTTGCAATTCTTCGCTGTCTTTGTTTCTGATCTGCGGCAGTTTATTGTAATCTATCGAAAGACGCTCCGGATTCGATCGATATTTTGCTGACGTTCTCAATCGGGCAATGGCCGGAGAAATACTTCATTGATAGCTTAATGAGTACCCGTTCGTAATTTTTATTGTACGTTTTACCCTTTCCAAAATACATCCGATGCCAACGTGTAAGGGGAGAAAAAATATTAGTTAGCCACTCCAAGTATTTGAACAGGCATTACAATAAATGGACGCTTTTGGGTTTCATTATCGAGATGTTTTTCAGCTCGGCCATGTACTGAAATCGTGAAATGATGGTCATTAAAGGAATTAAAACTGCGACTGATCAGTGGAAGTTTTATTATTTGACATTGCAGATTCGTAAAACCATAAACAATTCTAATTCTTAGGCAATGCAATGTATACATAACTAAGTGTGTTTGCGGCGATTTGCATTTCCTCCCAGCAACGCCGGAGTTACTCACCGTGGCGATAATTGTTCAAACATTTTTGCCGAGCGGGCGAGCCCTCTTTATATTTTGTTTTTGTATTATCACTTTTTCTCATGAATTACTGGGATTTCTATGCGTTCGCTGGTTATTTCGTTACCGGTGTAATAGCAGTCCACTGGCTGGCACAAAGTGAGCAGCGTAACTCTTGAGCTAGTACGAGAACGGGTTCGTACCGGGACAGAGCAGCGTCTCACGAACAGCGTGGCCGGCAGTCGAGTCGCCGGTCAAGCTGGAGTTAAGTTTTCGGTAGGGTTCCGAATCACAGACATATGAACCTCCAATTGCATGCTTTTCATTGTAATTGCAGGTGTCCACCGAGAAGTAAGGACGATACCGCGCCTTCCTTTTTCCAAAACCAATCCATATTAAGACGTTTAACTCTACCAAACTATGTGCGCCTCCCAATGCAAAACATTCACCGAATGAAAACGCGCTTTTAAATGAGCTATCATGCGCGATTACTCATATTAAGCGAAGCTTAAGCGTCCTCTTCCTTTTTTTTTTTCCTTTTAAAACGAGGTGTATTTTGAAGTTGGTTTGTGGGGTTTAACGTCCCAAAGCAACTCAGGCTATGAGAGACGCCGTTGTGGAGGACTCCGAAAATTTCGACCACCTGACATCGCACAGCACACGGGCGCCTTGCTTTTCGCCACCATCGAAAAGCGGCCGCCGAGGCCGGGATTCGATCCCGCGTCCTTGGGAACAGTAGTCGAGCGCCGTAATCACTGCGCCACCCCGGCGGGGCATGTGTGTATTTTGAAGTGTTTCCTCTCATTTATAATTGGGCACATCCTATATACGTACAGTAACCCTTCACAGCCAGATATGTCGAGCGTGCGTGCATTACTTGGCGCGAACTGCTCGCTGGTGTCCGTCAGCACGTGCTGGCCGCGTGGAAAGGTGCGCACCGAGGCCGACTACTGGAGGTCGGCCGAGATGAGCAGCGGGCAGCTCAGTGGGACAATTACACGCGGAAGCGGCGCGGTGGTGTCAGCTCGCCCCTGCCTTGTCTGCAGCACGAAGCGCGCGCGGTCGGCCGGCCGCAGCGCGGGCGTGAAAAAGCCCGCACTCGATGGAAGAGCGTGCCGTGGCGAATGCGTAATGCGCGCTTTGGTGGCGAGCGCTAGCGCTTTGGGATCGTGCCGCCTTGCGCCGCACACTACGCGTTTTTGCGCGCAGCTCTTTCTTGTTTCTTAGTTTTTCGTTGCTGGTCTTCCTCGACGTGCGCGAGGACTCAAACGGGAGCGCGCAGATCAGCGAACGATGCCAGCGGCGACTCGGAGCGTGAGTCATGTAAGGGAGGGAAAAGTGAGGCAGCGAGTGCGTGGCGCAAGTGATCGCGTTCCTAAGCGATGCTGTCAGCGGATCAATTTTTCACTGATTCGCACTAATGAAAGTGGAAGTGTGAATCGCATTCTGAGTGCGTTGAGTCAAAGATTGATCTGGTTAAAAAAAAGAAGAGAAAAAACTTTCTTGATTTTAGGTGCTCTTTGCAAGTGATACCTTTGTGGTCGCCCTCTTCTCCTCTCCTTATCTTCTGAAGTGATCATGTAAGTTCGTCACGATCCTGGGCTGCCTTTCAGATGGCATGGAATAGCAAGGGCACACTGTACGAGACATGCCATGCCGCTATAGCTGAGGTCGACGCTGGCGGACACTCGCAAGGTGAGGCTATACTCATGAGAAGTACTCTTGAAGGTAATTGTTTCTGACCGCTGCAGCCATCGACCAATTGGCAGAGTGTTTAATACTCGGCACGCGGAGGTCATGGATTCTGGTACCACCGATGGCATATGTTTCCATCGAATCTGAAATTGATGGACAGCACAAGTAGATAAAAAAATAATTTATGGTTTATTGGTTTCTACCTCTGTAATGAATGAATGAATGAATGAATGAATGAATGAATGAATGAATGAATGAATGAATGAATGAATGATGCAACCTAGCTAATGTGTCCGAACAATTCCGACCGGGATGTGCCGAGAGAAATGAAGCCTCGAGCAGGCAGCCGCTGCACGGGGTCTACCGTCCACTCCCTCTCCCCATACGTCTTCCGTCATCCGGGCTAGAAATCCCCACTTCAAAGGCCAGAAATCGGCATCACGGAAGCCTTCTCTCAAAACGTGTTCACGACTTCGGGGCGGTGAACTAGGATGCTCGTAACAGCGTAGAGGCCGCAGCTTGCGCTCGTAAGCAGAGAAGAATGTCTGATGTGCAGGATTTATTTATGCTGTTTTTTTTTTATTCTTTATTTTGACATCCTTTTCTTCATCCCTACACCGAAGGGCACGTTTGCCCCAGTCCAACTGTGTTGCAGACGGCCCGTCGCCAGCTATGAACGCGCAATTGCCCTAACAAGTCTTTATTTCTGCATTGAGACCGTCTAACCTTGCGGCAGAAATGATGAGCTCTAGAGGAAAGCGGTCCCCCTTCGCTTCCCAATCTCAACATTTATTATTGGTATTTTGTTTTCTCTCCCGTAGAGTTTCCCCTTTTGTCACAACGCGCCGGAATCGTTGCAGGACAGCGTTCCCCCAAATAGAGCAAGTGAAAGAGAGAACACATCCTAGTGGGACCTCATCTTGCGTGCCTGAAACAACTCATCGGTATTTGATGGTGATTAGGAAAGAAATAATAATAAAAAAAAGAAATAGAGTGAAAGCCTCTCACTTTTATTCAAATTATTGTTTTCGTTTAATTATTGTCGTGCAGTGGTAAGGCGCCCGACTACTGTGCCGGAGTTCCCGGGATCGAATCCCGGCCTCGGCGGCTGCGTTTCGATGGAGGCGAAACGAAGAGGCGTCGTGTGCTGTGCGATGTCAGCGCACGTTAAAGATCCCCAGGTGGTCGAAATTACTCCGTAGCCCTCCACTACGGTCCCCCTTTCTCTCTATCCACTTTCACTCCCACCTTCATCCCTTCCCCCACGGCGCGGTTCAGGTGTCCACAGAGCAAGTGTGACAGATACTGCGCCTTTCCCTTCCTATGAACCAACCAACCAACCAACCAACCAATTATTGTCGTCCCCCGCTGGAGCGCTCACAAGTGAAGCGTATGTTCTCCCAGCTTCCCGATTTGTCCCATCACGCGGGGATTAGGGAGAACCAAAGTACCAGCCCTCTTGGAAGCACTGTACGCGTGGTGTGCAATGTGTATTGCGCTGCATCGAGGCGGACGACCGCACCTTCCCTTTCTCTCGCTCCTCGCGGTGCCACTGAAGCCCGACGCGCTGTATCTTATTTTTCACCTCGCGGGCGGGCCAGGCATTGTTCGAGCGTGCAACTCCGCTGGGTGCGACGACTGGAGAAAGGAAAGGTGTGTGCGCCCTGCGCGCAAAGGTGCGTCGGACGTTTAGCTGCTACTCCTCACATGTCGCTGCTTGTTTTTATTTCGTCTTCTCATTCACCTTTCGTGTCATCGCGAGAAGAAATTTCAAAATGCGCTGCGCGCAGTGGAACCGCGCCCGTGCGTTTGTGGGGAAATGGGTGTATGTACATGAGTTGCGCGCGCGTCCCTTTGACGGTCTTGATGAAGTTCTTGCTTCTTACTCTCCATCAAAGGCGCCTGTGTTTTATTTTAAGCTTTTTTTTTCTTTTCATCATAATGCGAAAAAAATTGTTCCAGCTTCTCAGTTCCTGCGCCGGCTTCCGTGTGTCGGCCTCTTAAGGAGTACCTTTATTTATTATAAATGTTGGATGTGCGAAGAGTTCTCGCCATACGAGCGACCACGTTCGAAGTTTAAACGACATCACGTGTACTACACTTCGGATGAAGTATTACGCCACGCGTCCGTACTTTCTCTGCTTGCACTCTATTGTTTTTACACACCGCTGCCTGCGTGCAAAAAGGAGTACGCATTTCAACCGCAATGCGACCACTATTCCATCCGTTTCGCTTGAACCGGAATTTTTTCTTTTCATTATTTGTGCCATTCTGTCTCTGTCTGGGAAACTTTATTTCGGGTACGTTCCAAAAACGAGGTTCGAGGAAAAGAGACATCTTAGTTTCGCCTCAGTGGAACCACGTTTCTCGCAAGCTGAGCACTAAAGTGAAAAGCGAAGTGGGCATAATTTAGTTTTCTGCCAAAAGAAGAGCTATCCGCGTTTTTCTTTGTTATCTGCTGGCTTGATTGTTGAAACTCGGATGCGACGCAGCCATCGGAGCTTGCAATAGTACGGCGCTGGAATCATGACTCGAACAGCATAGGCATTGAATTAATTAATTAATTAATTAATTAATTAATTAATTAATTAATTAATTAATTAATTAATTAATTAATGGTGTTCCTAAACACCGTATTTATTGCTCCATATTTATATGAAACAAGCGCTAACGCTGCGCGCAGACCCGTATAAGTGGTGCATGCACAGGTTCCCGTGTTTGTGGCCCATACACGGCTCCTAGAGGATCTATGTTTTTTTTTTGTTTTTTTTTTTCGAACACCCGGCTGTTCGATTAAATACAGGCTCTGTCATCTGAATTACTGATGACTCGAGAGCGGATGTTGGTTCTTTACTCGTGCGCCAACAAACCGAAAAAGAAGAAAAGAGCGATAAGCCTGGAATGCCGAGAAGTGGGGGAAAAAAAAAGAAAAAGAAGGCAAGGGGAAAAACAAAGAGGGGCGCTCGAACGCGCAACACACAGACCAGAAGATGGAACGGGGTGGTCGATGTGGAACGAGCAAGGTTGTCGGTGTTCTGCGCGCGCCATGGTGAATCGCACGCGTCTTCTGAGCGCGACAGGGGTTCGTGGCGATTCCTTAATCCGGCCGTGACAGCGGCGGCGACCTGTTACTGGCACAGTGCCGCCGGGAAACGGCGCTGCTGTTTGGCGAGCGACTCGTCTCCGGCGTCGTCGCTCGCGTGGCCCGCTTTGCATTTGTAATGGGGACAGGCCAGACCATGACTGCACGCTCCGGGGAGCGAGGGGGTGCTCAGCTGCTGGGCAGACCGCGTTTCGCCGACGCCGCGCGCGGCCGCCCGAAGCTCTTGCGAGGAGACGACTCCGACGCTTCTGGGAAAAGCTGAGCGACGGCATTATCGAAGCGGTGTTTTCCGAACGGGGAAGATGAAAGACGAAAGAAACAAGACGGATATGAGGCAGTGACTTTGTTGCACAAAGTGGATGACGTGTAGTGGGACGGCACGTCGCGAAATGTCTCAAAACGTTCAAAATGCCTGGTGACTGAGGGCGCTTTCCCGTCTTTGGAGATTTGGAGTCCTTAGTGTACGACAGATGCACCCCTCCCTACTCGTCTCTCCCGACGGACAGTGTGGCCTGGGGGCTTTTAAAGACCGAAGCTGCGCGTTGTAACCTAGCAGCGAGGAAGCGTCACAGCCTTGAGGAGTACACCCAAAGGGAAGTATGCAGCATTCAGCAGCGTCGTGTGCGGGTGTTGTTTGACGGGGTGGCCTACACTGCACACCGCCACGCGCGCCTCCCCGTGAGTCAGGCCACGCCGTCCCTGGCCCCGCTGCCAACGCTTCGACGCAACGCGCGCCGGCGCTGGCGGCGACGAGCACGACGGTCCGCGAGGACGTCGGACGTCCTTGCGGTACCTCGTCTGGCGGCTGAGGGGGAGGCGCGCTCATCGCCTTCAACGTCGGGCGAAGGAGGAGGCCCTCCCTCGCCGCGTCCGAGGAAGAGGAGAGGTGCAACGCTAGCCGCGCACACGCCACGCGCACGCCTGGCTGGTTGTACATGTGTGCGCATTTTGGGTATGGTAGCTATGTGTGTACTGCTATGTGCGTAATGAAGATTGAAGGACGATGCCTACGCCAATATCAAAGGGATTTAATTGGTCTGCTGCTGGCTTGCGCGCTCTTTCTTTGTTCTTTCTTTTCTTAAAGGCAGGGAAGGGGGGGGGGGGGGATTTCTAAGAGGAAAGGTTGAAAGAGAGAGCGTTGTACTAGCTTATCGATGCAGGCGCACTGCCCGTAGGCACTCGAAGGATACGATGCGGCGACAATGAAACGTACTGCCGAGAACAGAAGTCCCCAAGCAAAAAAAGAGTAATAATAAAAAAGTACTGAAAATGCTTTTTAGGAAGGTGACTCGCCTCTCACTGACTGCCTATGCGTGGCAAATACATCTCGAGCCCGGACAGGAAACGGCGCGAAGTCGCCTGGTCAGGCTGCTACGTTATAGGCAGTCGTTAACTTATGTTAGCAGGGAAAAATGGAAAGGGTTTCAACGGGAACAGGGTTTTTAGCAAATTAACCACTTTAGAGTGTGTCTCTTGGTTCTCCTCCGCTTTGCCATTCTCTGGAGAAAGTGGAGTTACTAGGACGGTTAGCGCCATAGGAAATAACTACGAAACTTTCAGGATTCAATTGCTAAATGGCAAAAAAAAAAAAAAAAAGCTGGAGTGCCGCTGACAGGGGCGACAAGTGATTCGTCGACATCTAGATTTCCTGGCGGTAGACATGCAAAATATTCAAACGAGAGAAGAATCCTATATCGCGCTTTCTAATCTAGCAACCTCTCGCTACTGGTTGAGCCTGATGCACGCCTTCTAGGTTCACTCCCCTTCTAGCCTGATTCGCAGGGTCGATTATGCTCGGGAGCAGAAAAAAAAAGAGGAGGAAAAGAATGGCACCTTTCTCGTTCCGCATGTGTGTAACTGGCGCACTGAACAGAAACTACATAATTAGGACCGAAGTGAATGCGATCTTAAAAATCGTAAAAGGTGAGTACGAAAAAACAAAGCAAAACAAAGCTACCACCGTAACTCTTTCGACTTTAACGGGAACGAGGTTTGTTACCTGAAAGAATCTTCGTGTTCACTTAAAAAGAGACTGCCTGGGCATGAGCCCTCAGTTGTATTTACAGGTGTTATACGCCGGTGCTATTTACAGTGCACTGGCCCGCTGACGCTGGGAGGAGCTCTCCGCGACTCGTTTAGGTACTTTCTGACGCATATATTATTCCTAGAATATCGTTCTACGGTTTGCTTAACCCTACTGAGTGTGGAATCCAAGGCTAAGCGAAGCATGTCATGCTACTCATATTTTCAGCGTTTTTTCTCTCTAAGGCCTGCTATATTTCGCCTCATGGTTATGGGAATATCTTTTATCGCATATGTGGCTCGTGTGTTCCTTTTGTCTTTTTTAAGAGCGCGAATTTCTCCGCATACGAAAGGTTTCAGGCAACAATAGCCGAGAGAGTAAGTTTTTACTACTTGACTGCACCGTGTACTGTGCGATGTCAGTGCACGCTGAAGAACCCCAAGCGGTCGAAATTCGCACAACCCTCCACTAAGGCGTCTCTCATTGCCGCAGTCGCTTTGAAACGTGAAAGCCCACAAGCCAAACGAAACCTTTATTGCACCACATTAGCACAGGGTGTGATTGTACCCAGGCGTAGATAATGAGACGGCCCTATAGCTTCGTCCTCACTGTGTTACTCATCTGGTGTGCGCAAGGATTTAACACATTATCTCATGCAGTCCCTAACAAAAAATAAATAGTTGTGGTTTAACTCTGGTTAACCTATAGTTGAATTGCGATAGCAACGGCGGAAGCTTCTTTTGCCTGCTACATGATTCCCCTATCACGCCCTATCATTGTAATGTGCTACATTATTGGGGACACGTAAGCTCATCATTTAAGAGTATGACGCGAGAGCGTAAGTTACCAGACTTCTTTTTCTTTTTCTATATCTTTTTTCTCTTTTTCTTTCTCTTCTTCTTCTTCTCTTTCTTCTCCCACTACTCCTTCTCGGCTGTTCAAGGTACTTCTTCTTTTCTTCTTCTTCTCCTTCTCCCACTGCTTCTTCTCGGCTGTTCAAGGTTCTTCTTCTTCTCCTTCTCCCACTTCTTCTCGGCTGTTCAAGGTACTCCTTCTTTTCTTCTTCTTCTTCTTCTCCTTCTCCCACTTCTTCTCGGCTGTTCAAGGTACTTCTTCTTTTCTTCTTCTTCTCCTTCTCCCACTTCTTCTTCTCGGCTGTTCAAGGTACTTCTTCTTTTCTTCTTCTCCTTCTCCCACTTCTTCTTCTCGGCTGTTCAAGGTACTTCTTCTTTTCTTCTTCTTCTTCTCCTTCTCCCACTTCTTCTTCTTCTCGGCTGTTAAAGGTACTGCTTCTTTTCTTCTTCTTCTAGGCTGTTCAAGGTCAAGCGTGGCCTCCGCTGGGACCACGCGACGGCTCGAAACCTGGCGCAGTATTGCTATCGCGATAAAAAAAAAAAAGAAAAAAAACCGCCAACCCCATAGAGAACACGGTTTCATCGAAGAGCTCTGCCATCCTTAAAACAACCACTATTATTGCTCCTGTTGCTGCATAGAGAGGAACAGGAGGGGCCGTTCGTCGCGAGCACTGTGCACACACCGTCGACAAGGAAAACAAAACAAACGCGAAGCGACACGAAGGCACTCTTTTGGAGCCCATCTTAGTAAGCGCGTGCGTGCGTGTGTGTGAATGTGTGTTTGTGACCGCTGGACAAGTAGAGAAGCCCCCATCCGCCGTCGGCGCATTTGACCCCCTCCCACCCCTTCCCATTCGTAGTGCTGCAGCAGTCGGCGGCACCCCGACACAGGGCAGACCGGGACGCAAGCTGAGCAAACGTTGCAGCGCTCTCGCGGTGGCCTCCAGCGTGGCTATGTGCGCACCGGTTTTGCATTCGGATCGGAAGCCTGTGTCTCTCCCTGCAGTAAATTCGTTTAAGGGCGGTCCCCGCTGCTGCGGAGCAACCCGTTTCCTGCCGCCGAGTTTGTGCTGTTTCACGGAAGGGGCACGTTAGGTTACACTTCTATCGCACGGCCAAACCTGTGTAAAAGTGCGTGACTTGTGGTGCGTGGCGGCGAAGCCCGCGTGCAGTTGGTGATGATGCCAGCAGCACCCGCTCCCCCAACTTAATCACCTCCACCTCCACATGCACGCACACGTGGACGGACACACACACACACACACACACACACACACACACACACACACACACACACACACACACACACACACACACACACACACACACACACACACACACACACACACACACACACACACACACACACACACACACACACACACACACACACACACACACACACACACACACACACTCACACACACACACACACACACGCACACACACACGCACACGCACACACACACACACACACACACACACACACACACACACACACACACACACACACACACACACACACACACACACACACACACACACACACACACACACACACACACACACACACACATGGGTAGAAAGTTTTTAGGCTGACTTGAATCGACCTGAAAGTATTCTTTTTTCGTTTAGAAGGCTCGTTTTGATTCTTTTTTTTTTTCTCGAGAAATTTTCCACAAGGCATAAGTTGAGAAAGGGGGAATGGGATGCAGGAGATAGAAAGTTAAAATTCAATTCAATAAATTCAGTTCAATCATCTCCGCTTACTGAATAAGAAGGGAACGTGCAGCATTAATTATTTCTTTGTCGGTGAGCTACATGCTCGTCCAGAACTTTTATACTTCAGGTGTGTAACCTTTGGCGTGTAACTTTCGGTGCGTAACGTTTGGTGTATAACTGCGCCATAACAATAATTATATCCACAAATTCTATAGCCGTCTCGGCAGGATTGTAGTTTTTTTGCTATATTTATAAAGATTGTTTTATGAAGTTATTATTTACTCTGAAAGCACGATACATTTCTGAACCAAAATTTTGCAACTCACTGGAAGCTCAGACCACTCCCATCAACAGGTGCATAACAGCATCTTATAATATCCCAAACAGTACGCTCACAATTACGAGGTGTCCCAGAAGCCTTGAGTTCGAACACCTCTATTCGTCCGCCCATTACTGTAGACGCCTCCAAATAACGTCTACCGACAGAAATGTACAAAATCCCGTCAAATATTACTATATCCATTTTATTGAGGTCCGTTGATTTTGTGATAACGTGTGTACAAGACAATTTAATCATAACGGCTTTAACTTGGTAAGAGGCGCACCATGTCTTGGATATCTTAAGACTGCCATGCCGCAGAAATGGGATCGCAGAGAAATCTCACCAATTGTAGTGCTCATTATTTATTAATTGGTTCGTGAAGAGTGTGCGATTGAAATGCGCTGCTCATTCGTCTTCCCGTAGAGCGTGAAAGCAGCACGATAGAATTTGGTAAGCGACAAGTTTTTATCGACCTGGACCAAAGTGTAAGTTCATATCTTTTACCTTGATCTGGACTCGGTGCTCATAGTACGTGGACATACGAAATGGCAAAGGTATCCCCGCTTTATTTCTAATGCGTATTTAACAAAACCATGTGTTTGCGGGAAGAGAATTACATTCCCGTCTTTCAAACTCTTAATCAGTGGAAGCGTCCCATGCACGATGACATTTTCTTCAAGGGAGGCTTCAAGCGCTGGCACCGCTTCTCCTTTCCTCCTTTGTTTAGACTCAACAACGTGCCGAGAATAACTGGCGGCTTCTTTGAACGCATTCGTGCCGGTGGATTCGTATAGCGGCGTCATGGCTGTGGATGAATGGGATTCCTGAATGTTATCGTGTCGGTCAATAGCTGCAGCGGTAACCTTGCCGATGCATGCGGATGAAGAGACGGACGCAGCGTTTCCACAGCACGTATATGACTAAGGAAGGGAGAAGGACGCAGAATCCGAAATGTCATCTCTGAACTATGGAGATCCGCGCAGCTCTGACGGCGCAGCGCAATCCTGTCCAAGAGGGATGTTTTTCATTTTATGTTTTCCTCTATTCTATGAGGTGACTCGCACGGATGCAATGCAGTGAAACACGATGACCTTGTACCGATTCTTTGGAGATCTCTCCAAAATGTTAATGCTTTAGTGAAGAGATATCTCGCCGTGAAATCCCGCCTAATCGGTTTACGAGTGCGCACGTCAGCCTTACATTTCGCGAGTAGTGCCAGGTATATCCGAGCATGGCGTGAAACTGAAGCCGAACTGATCGGCAATTCAGAACTAAGCCGGAATTTCTATTTCGTTGCGCGCAGAATGAATTCTTTCTTTCCTCACCTTGCAAAACTTAGTTAAAAGAAAGAAAGAAATTTTTTGTTTGAACTTTCTGTGCACCGTTGGCTTACCGCATGTTTAGGCCCAAAATATGCGTGGTGCACCTGGCTTCATACGAAGGGGCGATGTCAGTGTTGTGGCTTTTAACGTAAAAGGCCCTGTTCTGCAGGCAATCTGGCGCCGGCGTCGTTGGTGCTTTCGGCGTTAGTTTTGTGAGCTTAAAAAAATACTGAAATATGGCTATGGCGAGTGGTAGCTGGCATCTGACAGGGCCGGGCAATAAATGCTCGTATTCTGCCACGTCACGCTGCCGCATGTCATTGCACATTTATAGCAGCAACGCCCACTCGGGCTTCTCATTTCAGACGGGTGAGGAAAATCGAACCTTCCACTGCAGCCTTGCATTCTGAGTGAGACCCAAGCTACGCAGGCGATTTTGCAAAGTTTGGTTAAAGCTGGGATTTATTTCTCTCTAGGGTGAACCGTTACGATATTTGGTAGATCATGTCTTCATGCTAAAGACCTTGTGTGAGATACTGAAAGCACAAATTAAGGGATTTATAAAATAGTGTGTTGCAAAGTGCATGTAGCCATGTTTACATGAAGGCTACAGTAGCGCATCGTATCGCATCGCATTTAGTAGCGCCTCACGATAATCTGCTGCGACAGCGTTTACATGTAGCGCATCATCTCTAGCGTGGTGGTGGCGAAACGCGGCGTCGCCTGTTCAGATTGAAAGGGGTAAGTCGACTTACCCCTCTAAATCCAGCCCTGCTTGGCGCATTACCCCTGTTTACATGAATTCGATGCGCTAGGAACCGGTTGCGATGCGATGCGATGCGATGCACTAGCTGTCGCATTCATGTAAACACAGCTTGTGGCCGAACGAGGATCGCCTAAAGAAGGTCGCGGACGGCTGCCACTATAAGTGTCCTCTCCCCCCCTTCAACCAATTTCGTACTATCTTTCTTGTGTGTGTCTGTCTCAGTAGGGGACGTGCCGTCGAATTATACTCAGCTAGTCATCACACGAGAACATGTTTCCAATAATTTCTCACACCTGACATTATTTACCGGGAACTTATAAATTACAGCGGCGCCTGTCCAATGAAACGCTCCCACAGGGAGGCGAACTTCCGCCTAATGAGTCAACGCCTCGCTTATCCTTTCGATATGTTTCTGTCTGCGCTTAGGGTGACTCAGTTGTCTGGTAGCCTCTTAAATTTTACGTGTAGCATTCCATAAGTCTATGCCTTTTTTTCGGAAGCGATCTACCTGAAGCAGGAACTCACGCAAAACTTGGTCGTTACGCTCGTCTCTTCGACTCACAAATCGACGGAAATGACAATGTGAAGATCAGACAGCGGTGAATCGCTATATTACAGAGTGCTAACCGGGTAAAACCGGGATGGCTTCGTTCTTGGCCAAACTCGTGGCATTTCCGTAGCGCTGCTTATTCTTCACTTAGACTCCGGTTAGAGCGGCTTAGAGCAAGAGACAAATAAATGACAAATGCCTTCGATGACGTATGTTTCGTCCCCGTCCTCTCCTCGCAGAACACAGGCAGAGAGGCCAGCGATACCAGCGTCATAAGCGTGCGCATACGCGGATGCTGCGCTCATATGCACTCGGCGTGCATAGTGTACTTACAACCCGTGACGCGTCGGCGCCACACGGTCGCTCAGTGACATGCGTGCACGACAGAAAGAAGACACCCCCTGTTTTTCGCCTTCACCCGGACGGCGCCGATCGAGGCGGCATCGGCGTGGTGCCGCTTCGTAGAATCACTTCATTTCTTCATTTTTTCTTCCAACCCGCTACTTCCATTAGGAGGAGACTGAAAAACGTTCCGGACCCTTTCGCGTCCCTCCGTCCGTCCCCGCCTTTTTCGTTCGTCCATCGGCAACGGCGGGAAGAGTCCAGCGCTGCGCCACGATTCGCCAACCCTGACATCATCGAGGTCGCTCGCGCGCCGGCGATTATAGGATGGTTCTTTTGTGAAGCGTGCGGAAAATTCCCCTCCTCTTCCATGCACGCTTCCCCTTCTCCTTTTCGTCCGTCTACTCCACAATGCTTGCGCCTGTCACTTAAGGTCGCCGAGAGAGAAAAACACACTACGTCACGCTGTTGTTCTTTTCCAGGGATACACTGTGCCTGCGGCGTTTCCACGCCCCAGCGGACGTCCGCATGTCGATCAGTTTTATGTACTCGCGCTTAGCCGTCCGCCCGGCTCTGTGGCAAGGGTGGGCGGGGTGACGGCCAAGCCGGCCGGAACGGGCAAATATCGGGCCGGAAGCGACACCGTGCACCTATTGCTGGGAGCCGTCTTCTTGAGTATCACACGCTGCGGCACCACACTGTGTAGGCCTACTGGTGTATGCTCGCCATAGTTTCCAGTTTCCAACTTTGGCGAAAAAAGCATGCCTAATAAACCATAGGAAACAAGCAAAAACAATGAGCCTATGTGAACATGATATTGCTTAGTGCTTGTAAGGGAAGATAGGTGGCGTGCTCTACCTTTGATGGTTGTGGAGACGTGGATAACCTCGAGTTCCATGACACATTGGCGGTCTTGCAGCTTGTTTCAGAGTATACCCAGTGGCACGCATACTTGTGCCGAACTCGCCATCGTTGTAAAGCGGTAGGCAGAATGAGCGCTACTTATCGCTACTCTGAGCTAGGTTTCGTTTGTGTAAATTAGGCCGGCCTGGTAAGGAAACAGCTAGGCCACCAGGAGTATGCTAATCACTAGTCTCTCGACAAATTGTTCCTGCACTTGCTGTGCTATTCTCAGCGTGCGCAAGAGCCTTCGTTTGAGTTGCCCGGGGCGCGAAGTGTGTCAGTGTCCAGTATGAGTTGTGGCTGCAGAATATCCCCATTTCAGTGTAATATTCCTTGACAAAACTTTAGTTGAATTCGCTTATTGCTTTTTAAACGAATCCAGTTACCTCAGTGTACAGCCTGCTTTTGGATTTCAGAAAACTGATATTTCAGGAAAATTCTTCGAAGTGGCGGTGATGTGGGAAGTGTTAGGAAATTTTTGCTTGGTCAACTTTCGCCAGATGCGCTATATACGCTTCTCGGCCAATGTTTAGGGTAGCTTGTGCCTCACCTTTGTTTGAGGCACAAGCGTCTGTGACGGTTGCGACAGCTCAAGGACGTACACAAGGGAAATAATCCTCCGCAACTGCGTCTCTATATAGACTTTCATAGCGTTGTGCAGCCGACATCGATAGCCTGCTGATAATATATTTTAAATCTATTCGACCGGACTTCACGTTTCGTAGTGAAATTAAACAATTACCTCTTTCAAAGAAAATTGATATCACACCCTCTCGCCTTTTTTAAACGCAGATGATAGAGCTGTCTGACGTCAGAGGTGTGCTTGGGCGCAAACCTCTCCATACTTTCTCGGTATCCTTCAAAAACTTTCTTTTATTCGTTTTACACGTTTTTAAGGAGCACCAAATGCCCTTAATCGCATTACAGCTGCCAAAAACATGCAACAGGATGTGCTCAATACACACTGAGCAACATTTATATGGCCGTGATACGTTACCCTGAAACACGCTATGCACAAATAGAAAGCGGGGGACAAAGTCA